>NW_013952528.1:724281-727135 GCF_001266775.1 Austrofundulus limnaeus | reverse complement strand
CATTAATCTAATCCCTACAAGAGGTATCTCACGTGCGCTCAGTTCCATGTTCGTTGGGATGTATAAAGGAAAGGTGCGCAGGAACATGCGTGCACACAGTTTTATACATCTGAATTTTTTGGTGCGGCACACTTTTCTAAATTTGTCCGTACGCCAACTTTTAGTGTGAAAGCTGCACAATCCTTCATGCATGAGGCCCCTGGACTGAGAAGTATTACGAGCTCAGCAGACGCACAGTTTCACCAGGTATTTGTTTGCTAGTTGTTGCTGCCGATAGCCTGCAGGAGTCACAGGGAAGGTGTGCTCTGTGATGAGGAAGCTCGACCTGGAGACACAGCCCAGAGGACAAGCTGCATCTAAGATGCGGTTCTAGTTCCAACCGGCAGTTTTTGTCCTCCAGATTGACTGCCTCAGACATTAAAAGATTTTTCAAACATGCATGAATGAAACAAATCAATACTCTCTGTGTATGTTTTTGATGAGGGGATAATGATATTACATGATATAAAGCTAAAAAAGAGGATTTTTTTATAATTGACTTTCATAGGTGTCTAACAGCAATTATCTCACAAGAACAAAAAGTTCCCACCTGACGCAAATCTGAGAGCAATGTGACCTTCATTGGAAACAATAAAGGCTGTTTTAAACAAATTGTTCACAAGCTTCAGTATTTCTCATGTAATTTTGCTTTTTTAATGGAGTGTTTTCTTGCAGCTGTTTGTCCTAAAAGGTCAAACTGACCAGTTTCTACTTTATGTGTTGAATGCTTTCTCCGTCTGGGTTTAAACTCATCTGTGTTTCTCCACAGATGAAGTCTGATTTCCTGCTGGTGAGTCAAAGCTGAACGGAGCAGAAAATGAGAGGATATTTTAAAAGCTGCATGTAGCAACAACAACAACAAAAGGAGTCCATCCACATACAGTAAAAAGCTTTTAAAATAAATCTTTCTGCTCTTAAAGCCTTATTTTGTAGTTTTGTTATTCAAACTGCTACCACCTGCCACTGTATAAATCAAAGGTTAGAACTGTGAGGGTTTTAAAGCTTTGTTCCTCTTCAAAAAAATCAAAAAGACAAAAGCTGATTTTGTGAGGCAGAATACATAAAGGCTTTTAAATATAAAAAACAAAAGTCCTAGAGGTTGTTTAGAAAACTGTTTCAATTTTTACTCAGACTTAGAGGAAATAACTCCCATCACTGCTTCACACTCTGCTGCAAACCATCCCTGTACACGCTGAAGGTCTTGGCCCAAGGACACTAAGGACCACATCCCCATCATAAAGCAGAGACGAGACCCTGTGTTTGCCRAACCACACACCCTCCTCTCCATGATTGTGCCTTGAGATCCTGTCCATAAACACTACAAACAGGATTGGAGATAAWGGACAGTTGTGGTGGAGTTCAACCCACACTGAGAACGAGCTCCACCTCTTGAGCCTTCAGCATCTTGGGGTGAAACTCATCCACTTCTGACACCCTGCCACCAAGGATCTGCATCCTGCATTTCATTATTCCACCACCAGGTTTCTATACATATACAGACTGTACTATATACTARTCTTTACCCATTCAACACCAAGTTTCTTTACCATCCTTTACCTCTCAAGAAATTTCTAACTWTGACTACCTGCTGTAGTTAGTTTGACAGTCATATGCAGAAGAAGGGAAAAACTATATCAACACAGCTGAATGAGCGAAGCATTGTATCCATAGTGACTGATGATTCCTGGTCCCAGTGGAGAGYGACAAAATGGCCCCGAATTCAGCTTCCATTAAAGTCAAGTGTTCTGGTTAAAGTGGGAGACAGGAAATAAGTCTGTGTGATGACGGACTGGTAGMGGAGGATCATAAAATTCTCTAAACCCAGCACTGCATTGGCCTAAAGAAATAGAATATAAAGAAATGTTGGAGCAACCAAACAAGTRTATATGCTTTTAAATATGGGGGAAACGTCTCAATCCCCCCAGGGTGAAAAGTGTTTTCTTAACACCATCTCAAAAATGAGTGCAAAAGCTAGAGWATTGATTTTTCTCTGTGAACAGCATGTGACTCCTGTTGTAACCAGCTCCCTACAAAYATTGTGAAAGAAATGGACACCATCTATTTTTTTAAGAGTCTTGTGTTTTGAGTAATCAAACTTGACAAGAAATCAAATTAGATATATCTTTCACTAGCCTGGTTAAAACCAGACCCTTGTCCTTYGYTTTWCTTCGTATGAGGGTCTGGACTCTYGGCTAYAGAGAAGTGATTCTTGCTGGAGGYGTGGCCTCTGTTGAAGTTTAAACGATTGGATCGGTTGGCCKTGACGTATGTGTGCCAGCTCCACTRTGAAGGAGGCTAAGCTAAGAAGCTAACTRGAAATAGCATGYRCTGTAAACAACCCTACTGAGAGGAGAGAAGTACCGAGMTGAACGAGATGACTGTAACTGCTGCTTTGTCAGACAAATTTAAATTTGAAGCCTTTTCAACAYGGACTGGCTTCATTCACGTCCTCCACTGTYGTATGCTAAACTAACTAGCAGACACTGCGCAGAAAATTTGTGTCRTTCAAAACTCCGCMTTSTGTTTGCTGATTGGCCCAGGTGAAATAAACTACAAKCAKACACTGYGCAGAAAATCGACATTCTGTTCTCTGATTGGTCTGGATAAAAATTCTCCTGAAGAAATCCTTGTCTATGGGAGAAATCCCAGACAGAGCAGTGAAGGGAAACTAGAACTGAGCGAAACTACATAAGAAGGCAAGAGCCAGACTAATCTTTCACTATAATTTCTCTGTACGTCCTAAATAAATAAATAAATAAATAAATAAATAAATCTTTATTGCCATTGTTGCACTGAAAAGAACACTGTGGTCCAC
>NW_013952528.1:723008-724194 GCF_001266775.1 Austrofundulus limnaeus | reverse complement strand
ACACACACACACACACACACACATACCACCTATTGCCAAAGGCAGGCAATAATATTTTTACCTAAATATGTTCATAAATCTGTCAGTTTTACAGATCCAGAGTTAAAATTGGATGTGGTAGCTGAGAGTGATTCACAAAACTCTGAGCACTAACAGATTACACAACAGCACTGTTTACAAGTYATCTCCATGTGTGCATGAGATCTTTACCTAAAAGTTTTGGCAACATTGTTGGAGTCAACCATGTGTGTCTGTTAGCAATTTTTTTCATGACCAAATTATTTTGTTGAAGCTTTAAGAAATGAATCACTGTGTGTATTCATCCAGGTMATTTTTTGCCTTTAATGATACAGAACAAATTCATCATAAACTTCTACCGTAGACAAACGTCATATCATTTCTACCATCTATCGCATATATATTTATTTATCGGCCTTCTCAATAGACCTTTTTTTCACATTTCTAGCTAAGGTAACAACTTTTGTTTACTTTTCTTTGTCATGTTTTATGTTCTGGATAGTATGTCATTGGTTTTGCATTTTTATATATTATTTAGCTTTTCCACATTACTGAGACTGATTCATTCAGTCAAACATGTGAATCTAAGAATTTTTTTTTCCCTGCGGTATTTGTCCTAAAGTTGTGTTATTTCACTCTGACCTGAAGGGTCATCCTCAACTTGTTTCTTCAGATTAGACCAGTGAACAAAAAGTGTTGGGGTGATTTTCGATCTGACATTTGAGTGACCTTTGATGTTAAAATAAAATAAAAAACTGTTTTTCTCTGTTCAGTCAGAAAATGCTCAGCACTCAAATGTTTTATCTCCACTAAGTTTGAAAAGGTCAGTCATGCACTTTTTGTTACGTAAATCTTGTCCTTCATTTTTACTTGTATGCCTTTTTKTCTGAATACAGTTTTACAAAATGTGCTGATTACATCTTAACTATTTGTAAAATTCTGTGTAAGAAATGTTTTGTCTATAGATTTTCCAGTTTGCCCTCAATCTTCAAAATCCAGTGAAAATCTTAAGGATTTTTTAAAAGCTTCATGAGAGTGAAAGTCTAAAGAGATTTTCTTTTTCACAGAGATTTTTAGTTCTTTCTTTCTTTCTTTCTTTCTTTCTTTCTTTCTTTCTTTCTTTCTTTCTTTCTTTCTTTCTTTCTTTCTTTCTTTCTTTCTTTCTTTC
>NW_013952528.1:720180-722868 GCF_001266775.1 Austrofundulus limnaeus | reverse complement strand
ACAAAATTTAACTTCAACAGCTTTGAAACAACTTTAACACTGAATCAAGCATTTCAAGTATTCATGATTCTGTGTGCTTTGGTTACTTATTGGAAGTCCTTTGAGTTGATTTTTGTTTCCCTCTGTCTTTGTTCTGGGACTTTTGTGCTTTGAGTTCTGTTACTTATATTCTTATATTGTCAGTTTATCTTTGAGTCATTAAGTTCAGGGCCTGTATTTATCAAACTTCTTAGAGTGGAATTTTAGAATAAAGTGCTGAAAATTTCTTAAATTTACTCCTACGCTCAGACTTAAAATGCTTGTGACATGAAATTTTAAAAATAAATATAAAGGCAGGCATTATTGGAAAGATAATATTAGCATATTGCAAAAATAATTTCCCACTGCTGAGATGAACAGTTGTTGAGATATCTGCATGTGAAGGAACAGGAAGTGATGTCAAAGGGGAATGCCTGCATGGAACAAATCATTGATAAAATAGCTAACGACACAGGCTGTAGAGAATAATCTGATGTTTCATTAGATTATTTTGAGTCACTATCAGAGATAGATGAAGACGAGACAGAGTTCAAATAATATTGTTTCAATAATTAAAGATTACAGAGTTGTTTTTTAAAACGTTCCCCTTTGATGTCACTTCCTGTTGCACTTTGGCTAAGCCAAGTTCAAAAGAAAATATGCCATTCATGTGACAAAATGGGCAAATTCATGTTTTAGGCAAGATTTCATAAAAATGTGTTTTCTTTGACTTTTTGTATTTGATGGATAGGCGTCACGGCACTTTAAGTGTAAAAGCCCGTTATTAATATTCTTAGTGTAAGAATCACTCTCACTCTCCYGGAAATTTAAAACTGCTCCAAAGGTCTCTTAAGTGGTTAAGAGTTGCCCTTAGGGGTCTGAAATGGACTGAGAAGACAGTGATTACAACTGTCCTCAAGAAAACTAAAATAAGGTGTGGAAAACAAGTCATGAAATAAAAAAGAAGGGTAGAAAAAACATTCAAGCTGCAGTTTTTTTTAAATAATGCACAAAATTTACTTTAGGCCTTTCTGAATGCAAATGAGGGRATTTTATGTAATTTACGGACAGTCACAACATGACGTGTATGAACATTATTGTGTTTAATGTGAACTTATTTTAGGATTTTCASATCTTGCCATTATTCAGAGAATATTCTTTAACAWGAAATCTGATGCAGTGTTTAGTCTATGCYGGGGATTTTCAGATTTGTGGCACAGAAAAGTGTCATAAATCAGCTCTAAGACTGACACTTAAAATACACCACTTACAGTGAGGCTGAGATGACTTTTAGGCTCAGCTTTCAGCTGAGATTCTTTTACACTGCCAAACACGAATCAGAAACTTTTCATTACTACATAGTAATCGCAGTTTCTTCTGTGTAACCTAATTATTTTTTTTAAATCTGAAACTCCAGGTTACAAGAAGCAAACATGACAGAGTAAAGTGGAATTGTTGTGGCAGATTCAGTCACCTGTTTTGAAATGTCAGATTGTGTTCTATACTCTGTTTCWCTGCACTTTTACCATGGAAACAGGTTTCAAAAGGTATTTAATTAGGAGGAGAAAAGGCCTTGACTGTGCTTGGCTTTTGTTTCAGTATAATCAGAGTGTATCTCTAACATGAGTTTTTATTTGATTCTTTAGATGGGCTTCATGAGGCAAGTTGTTCTGCTTACAAGGGGAACCATATCCAAGGGGAAAAAAGTGTATTCTAAGTCTAACTCTCATACTTTTTAATACTTCCAGATTTGATGAAATGAATGAAACATTCACATACTGTAATTATTATTCATGGAAACAGATGCTCACTTCWATGTAATGTACAGTTCTATTGATACTATCAGGTTTGCATGCTTTACAGTGTTTGTTTTTAGGTTGTTGAAACTTTGTTGTTTTCAGTTTTAGACTAATATTTAATTGTATACTTTCACCAATTTCGATTTACTATTTTTTTAGCTCGCAGCTTTCAGACCTCCAGCAGCCTGTAATGATAGGGGAAATGAGTTTCACTGAGTAGCCAGCCACCAGAGCAGTTTTAAAAGTTTTATTAACAAACAAGAAGCTGGATCTGGAAATGCACGTCAAGGGAAGCACGTCAAGGGAATCAGGAGCTCTAAACAAGAGAGGAAYAAGTTAGTGGCTGGTTTGAACAGTSGAGCAGATCTTGCACTGAATGAAGCCACTAACCATCTGAATGAGTGTTTGGTCTGGAATGAACTCTTGAATGACGTGGACATTTGAGAATGAGGACCGGCGTTACTTCTGGGTTTGCGGAGATCCCTCCAGCGGGATTTGGAGATAACCTGTAGGGCAAGCGGGGGGCATACACAAATGGTCAGAGAGCAAAACCAGGTTAGGAGGAGCAGACTTCTCATGGTCGGAGTAAACAGRCGGTGGTCGAAATCYRGGAATCAGATGGCTGAACAGGTCMGACAGAGTGTGAGGCAGGAGGCAGAGATCCAGAGTCGAGAGCGGAGGTCAAAACCAAGAAATCAGAGTCCGAGACAGTGCCATGCAGGAGCAAGACAGAAGATGTGGAACCAGTGAGCACAAACAGGGTCGTAACGAGGCAGGCAAGAATTGACATGAATGCTGGATAATTACAAGGCAGAACTGTTCATAAATCTGGCACTGAAGCTTCTTCTTCTTCTTCTTCTTCTTGGTTTTT
>NW_013952528.1:711383-719992 GCF_001266775.1 Austrofundulus limnaeus | reverse complement strand
ATATTGCTCTTTTTCTCATTCAAGACTTCTTAACATTTCAGTTCTTTCTGGTACTTCCTACAGGTTGACATAACATGCTCTATAGTTTCAATATCCCCACAAAACTCACATCTTCCTGTATCATGTTTCCCCATTATTTGTAAAGTTGCAATAAGTCCCGTATGACCCATAACCTCTGGCACTGAAGCTTCTTCTTCTTCTTCTTCTTGTGTGTTATTTTATGGCGTTTGGCAAACAAGGGAAGGTGTGCATTACCGCCACCTACTGATGTGGAGTGTAGATCAAAATACTTTTATTTTATGTTGCTTATATTCTTGGCACTGAAGCTGTGGGAGAGTGGACCTCAAATACTGGTGGAAACAGGTGAGTGGCATGAAGCTGATTATGGTTTTCTGTGACAGGAGGGGTGAAACAATGAGGTGGTGATTGACTATGGCATGACTAGAGCAGAGAGCAGACGTGATTCATGACACAGCCTTGGACTTTGTCAGCTGTGAAACAAAGCCAACTTTTTATCTGTTAGACTTGTTCAAATTAAACAGCTATAATAACAGTTGGGCTTCCATTCCCTAAAGCAAATCCAACGTAAAAATCTGCAAAATAGAAAAAAATGCTTGTTTTTCTAAAATGCCAATTATACAAGTTTACTATATTTAGGCTGTGAGATAGAGATAGATGATGAGTCAAATCCTGTCTATTGCCAGGTTCACAGGGCAAGATTTTTAAATTGTTGGTTGATTTTCAAAGATGGACAGAYCACTTACATGAAGACAAAAAAATCATAGATATGACAGGTTTGGACCCACAGTTTGTGGTGTAAAGCCACACAGCAAAGACAACACACCACACACAAATAAAGTTCACTCATGAACATTCATATGTCAAATGGGAAATCTTGCAAGACCTCTTGATCAAACTTGAGTTCAGAGTAGATAAGCATGGCCGGCGAAGAAGAAGCAATGACAGTTTGTGGACTTAAAAAATACCTAAATAAAAAAGACGACTCTGACCTCCGGTGGACTTTTTGGTGTGCCATGGCAGTTGTTTTGTGTTCTGTATTTTCTTTTCAACAGGCTGYAATCTCATTTGTCCAGAAGTCCTTTCAAGCCGACTAAATCACTCTTACCACACCACACATGGCGGAAATATCTCATAAGGTTTACTTTAGAGCCATCAGGATAATTGGGGCATAATAAACCAAGCATAAGGTGGATAAAAGTTGGTGTCTAAGTTTGCTCAGTAACTCAAACTGATGATGAGTCATGTGGGTGTAACAACTCAGCTGATGTGTAGTGGTTAAAGCTACTGTGTGAGATGGGCAACAAGAAGTGAAGTAAATATGTCCTGGTTCAGTAGTAGTTTAAAATCAAAGATGGAGTTTGAGTTTTAATATCTTTATTTTTACTCATGAAGGACTTGTAAATCCTAGGTTATTTGTACATGAATCACTCATTCATATGGCTTTGTAAACTATACGAGTGTTGCCCCTTCTTTCCCTAAATCATTGTTTTATAGTTTGTGTAATATTGAAGTAAATGGGAGTGTTAATAGGAAGTCATTTTCAACTTGTAATCATTACAGTAATAAAAAATATATCATTATATCATCATAAGTATTTTGTGTGGATGTACTACATGCCAAACTACATTGCCATAAATAAGTAGGGTCCGCGCAATGGCCCACATCCCCCTAAAKCCAGTTTTGAGTGTACAATGGACCAACTCAGATGGTTAGTGGTTGGTGATGATGGTTGCTTAGTTGAGATTTCTGTGGAGTGACTCAGAAGGTAAGCCTGGTTGGATAGTTTGGTGGATAATGGTTGGTGAGTTCAGGTAGGCACTTCAATGCTCAGTGTTGGTGAGTCACATGAGTTTACCATTTGCTGGCTCAARGAGATGAGAGTGATGAGTTTACTGTGGACTGACTATAGTGGRTAATAGTTGGTGATAATGGTTTGTTGAGACTCATGGGTTTACTGTGAACTGACAGACGGTAATAGGTGGGATAATGGATGGAGAGTTATACAATTTAACCAGGTACTGACGCAGATGGCAAGTCTTACCTGCTGAACTATTTTTACATCAAATGCTTTCATTTAATTTTATTTAACAAGTGGTATTTGAACAAAAAAAATTTAACTGAATATTTTAGAATTATTAGTCATTATTTTGTTCAAAATCACCTTTTACTTGTTTTTCTTTTGCGTTTTTCCCAAAGTGAAACTAAACCAGCAAAAAAAATCTATCTAGATCTATTTCAGAATTTGTTTGCAAGATAATTCAGTGCTTTATTTAGTTCTGATTATACAAGTCACATTATTTTCTGCGTAAATCTTTCTATATGCTGCAGAAAAAATCATGAATGAGCCAAAAGAAAGAACAGATGTTTTTGATGCTGTGAACCTGCAGCCCCCCCCCCCCCAAAAAAAAAATCTAGATTTCCACAAAGGATACAAAAAAAAACCCAGAAGAATGGACATGTCTTTTCATTCAGCTTTASCTTTGATGCATTTGGAGTTGCTTGTTCCAGTCTTTGATGATCTGAGACATCTCCCAGAAGCCACACGAGTGGTGAGCAGACAAAAGTGTTTGGGTGGAGGGGAGTACTTGAACAGCAGCAGCAAGTGTTTTGCAGCAGYGTTGGCAAATGAACAGCTCACAAGAGAAATGCATCTTTTATTGGAAATTCTGCTCAATATGTCTAGCAGATTGTGGGGGGTATAAATACATCTGGCAGCATGCTTTTCATTTCTTTTTCCTCAGGGTACCAATTTAGGAAGTAAAGTTCTAGAGAAGAGAAATGGTTTGAGAGGGGAGGGGGTGAAGAGAGCCATTTACAACAAAACAAAAAAYGGCTATTTTAATCAGAGAAGGAGGYCTCAGGTTGTTACATTAAACCCAATACCCTGTCAGTTTTCCTCTATCTCTCACATTTCTCTTGTGAGTCAGGCAAACAAAGATCATAATGACTCTCCATTGGGAGCAGAGTGAGTATAGTCTGCATAGACTGAGTATCGTGGACTTTAAGGCTTGGTACTGAATAAATTTTGTAACTGATTAATTGAATATTAGATTCAGTTTTGTATTTTATACTTTCTGATCATTACAGCTTTAAGGTCATAACAGAATAAGAGTTGGCGTGTGTTATCATGTGTTCTTTCTCTTAGCCTAAATAAAACTGAGTGACGTTCTGACGTCTGACGTAAAAGGTAACACCTCCTGGGGTGTGACCAGGAAGAAAGATACATTATAAGGTCAATTCATTCTTATATTAAAAGGAAGTTGTCAGTGTTTTGCAGAGTGTCTGCTCAGAGCAGAACTCCCGTGTTTGTTTTGACTCAGCCCAAGGTTGTACATTGAGGCCTGTGCTGC
Source organism: Austrofundulus limnaeus (assembly GCF_001266775.1). NCBI lineage: Eukaryota > Metazoa > Chordata > Actinopteri > Cyprinodontiformes > Rivulidae > Austrofundulus > Austrofundulus limnaeus. The sequence goes on along the minus strand of NW_013952528.1, from coordinate 716,621 downwards.
TGAGCGCTGAATGAATCTGATTGGAGCCAGAAGATTTAAAATAAAGTTTTAAAGAAGAAATTCAGCTGAATCCTGTTTATTCGGACATTCYATTTTGAACAACGCATATTTTTCCTATAGTACTTTAACTCTCCTAGATGAAAATGAAAAGCCTCTTGGGATGATGAGAGAAATACTGTATCTTCAAATATCTGAGTCCARTTTTTGATTTTAATTTTGGAGTCAGGTTTTTACCGAGCTTCTTGTTGATGGTTTTGTTGTCCATTCCAGTCATGAGCAGATCYACCATCTTACCCCTGATGTCCCTTGGTCTCCATGGTGCTGAAGAGGTTGGAATGGAGAAAACTGATACTGTGGACAAGAGTGCTTTAAATACATAATGAGTGAAGAACAAGAGTTTCTGTAATTAATTGACTGATTTTACTCCRTATTCTACAGGGTCAGAAAACTCATTTACTCGCTAACTCAACTGTGTTTCAATGATTTGTCATGGTTTTGTCCTGCAGGGTGTGTGTGTTTCCTGCTTCTGGTGATTYATTTTTTGCCACATACCAATTGGAGACCAGTGATAGGTAGATCTGAYTGTCCTTGCTTTGATGGATTTTGGACTTGCTGAGCTGCCAGTCCCCTCCCAGGGCTTGGATAGCTGGGGGTTTGATCAGAGCAATGGCCCTCATGCAAGAACCGTTTGTACAAACAGCTTTGTTCTTAAGTTGTGTGTGTGTGAGTGTTTTAGGAAAATTTGTGGCATTCACCAATTTTCTCTTATTATAAGATTTTTTTTTTCAGATACGAACAAAATTCACAAATGGTCCAGACCTGTCGTAGGCTATATTTTATGAGCAGTCAGTCTGCTGTTATTCAGACTGATTTTCTTCACTAATAACTATATTTCATTAGTTTGAAAATAATTTGAGTTGAAAATAAATCACACTCCATAAATATGTTGACAATATGTTATTCTGTTTGAACTGGAATTAGATTTTAAATGTAACTAACAACATAAATTAGTTAGATTAAATTAAACTGGCTATTAATGCTGTTGTATAACACTACAATATTAATATGGAGATCTCAAACTAAAAAACAATTTAAATTATGCGTTAATTGAAGTTTGGAGACATTTTATGTATTTTTTTCCGGAACTGCATCTGACACTTGCGACGGTCGGGAGGGGGGAGACGGCCAGGTAGTGGTGGTGGTTGGGTGGTTAGCAGTGCGCGACTGCCCTTCTTCTGAATAAATTAAAACTATGTAACACAGTTGCTTACACTTAAATTAAAAATATTTGACCAAGGAAAAATCCGAGCAGGACTAGAGAAATGAATACCATTTAGATTTTTATTTCTGTGACTGYATACGACCCACAGGAGACACATTATTAACAGCAGTCATCATGTCATGCCTATACTTCAGTAGGTCTGACACTGCTACAAATGACAGATTTATTCATGGATCTCTGACAGCAGGACTTCAATCTCCAAACTCGTAAATTTCTTCTTTTTTACTTTGCCATGTCATTTATGAATGGACACTTCCTGGTATGTGTGGCAGGAAACATATATCCTTATATGGTGTTTTTGGGGTGGTAAATTATGCTAATCACCTCTCCCCGTGCACGAGCACCTGATATGCATTCATCAGTTTATGCTGCTCATTTACACACTTTTCCTGAAGGTAGAAGAGTTTGTTGAATCTGACGCGGCAGGTTCGTACGAACCCTTCGTACGAACAAAAGTAAGAGAAAATTAGGATAAGAATACAAACATGTTCTTGCATGAGGCCCATTATTACTACTTGCAGCAAGCTGGGGAGATGGCTGCCAGCTGTTAGCAGTTAGTCGCAGCTTGCACACATATTCTGATCAAACACAGATTACCAGATTTATGTTACATATTAGCAGAACTTCCTTTATGACACTGTAGGAATATGGGTTTAGTATCAAAGACGTAATCAGCATTGCAAGATGTGCAATAATTGTCATTTATGTACAGTAAATAATTCAGAAACATAAATCCATCAGTCTGTGTTGGGTTACTATGTGGCTTTCTCAAGGACCAGGATGTGTGACAAAAAAACTACTGATTTTCGGAATTGAATAAAGAACTGAAAGTGAAAGTAATATAAGTGAATTTTAATACAACACAAAATAGTTACAAAGCAACTTAATTCAGATTCAAACCATTGAATTCAGTTTCATTTTAGTGAAATTCATTTTAAACCAGCACATTTAATTTCAAATTATGCAAATACAGGTCCATTCTGAGCAATTCAAATTCTGTTTCTGATGGCACAAGTTTTTTCTCATTCTAAAATCCTAATTAAAAGAAATGTCAAATTATGTTGTGAGCGGGGTTTTCTGCAAGAAGTGGCTGCCTTCAAGTAAATCAAAATTTCTTAAATGGATGATGTAGAGCTAGCCTTGGTCTGCTTTTATGAAGAATTTCATCACATCAATACGCTTTACGTTTTGAAAAAATCTAGGATAAAGGGCTGAAGAATAACATCCKAGTTTTTCCCCTGGAAAATGAATCTCAAGCACTGCTTGGTCCAGGGAATCTGATGCTGAGGCAGATTTACTCAGCTTTTGTCAGCTTTGGAATAAATGTACCTCCCGTTATAAAGAGGGCTAAATGTAATAATTTGGCTGAATTGTCAAAAATTAAATTGACTTTAAAATATGCTTTTTCAATCATAATGACAAATTGCTCAGCTCTCTATCTACAAACACTGGTGCCCTGTCTGTGCTCAACTATTTTAATGATCATTTTATTTCCACTGATTCATTGGCTGAAACTGTTATAACCTGAACTGATAAATGTTGACTTGGCTGGTGGAAATGCACCCTGTGAGTGGACCTCTCACCTGCTTTTTTGAATTTCTTCTGTCTGCCACTGAGATTGCTCTAAAATGCATGAGTAAAYGCAGCAAGCCTGATAAAATTGAAACCTTCTTGATGTTACCTCTCAGTTAAAGGGAGTGAAACCACAAATTAGACTACAAACCAGTTTGTAAATTGTGTATTTTAATTGAATTTTTCAAAATGATCGACTAAATGAATTTTTAGAATCAAACAATCTTCATTTCAGCCAGGATTAAGAAAACTACAGTACTTTTACAATTGCTCTTATGGTTTTAAATTACTTTATACAGGCTCTGGATGGTAAAGATTATTATCACATTATATGACATAGCCAATCGTATCCTGCTAATACAAAAACTTACATCACACTGGTTTATTGAAARGCAGTTTTCTGTTTTGTAAACAATTTAAGCAGCAGCACAGAATGTATTTTTGTGGCAAGATCCACCTCTTCCTTTSTGGGTGTTGCAAAAGGAGTGCCCCAAGGTTCAGTCTTGGGACCAGCTTTGTTTGCAATTTTTGTTTTTAAGTATTGCCTGTGTTTTAAATCACTGTTCAAATCACTATCATGCACTCCAAGCAACTATTTCTTCCAATGCGATTTTGTTTGTTTTTTTTTCTGCATTTTTTATGCCAACTTTACCTGAGATAGTAAAAACTTCTCATTTGTGTCAACTTGATGAATTTTAAACTTTCCACTTGTACATCAACCAAATCTTTGCTCCTCCTCCTGGCTTGTAGAAGAGCAAATAGAATTGAGGTAAAATTATAATAAAAAAGTAATTACTTAAATATGGATGTGAATGCTTTGGGTTTGTGAGTTTTAAATGAAATTTAAATGAGTCATTTTCCTTCATTTATCATTTTCGGGATACAACACTGTATGAATCTTTACACGTCCTATGCACAACATCATGTACATTTAACAAGGCAAATCCCATTGACATCACAGATCTTTTTTCAAGGGAGACCTGAACCTAAAGGCAGATTACACATGCATGTTGGACTGTGGGAGGAAAACCCACGCAAACATGAGGAGAACATGCGAACTCCACACAAAAAGACCCCAGGCCCAAACCAGGCTTTGAACCCAGAACCTTCTTGCTGTGAAGCATCTGTACTAAACCGTCGCACTGTCGTATGAATAAATTGTCACAATGAACAAAAAGTTCCATATTCCTTGTGCTCGAGTATTCAATTACATRGTTGTTTTTTAACTCGATAACAAGATCACAAAATAAATACTGTAAGTACAGAAAACTGCAGTTTTTTTAAGGCACGTYGTATCTTGAGAACATCTGGTGAATCATAACAGCATTAATTTAGGCGACAAAAATAAGTCACTTGCCCAGAAGAAGAAAAACAGGCACCAACTGGCGTCATCACTGAAGAGGAAGCAAAAAAAAAACTATTTTTTTAAAGTGATGATCACCGATCTGTGCTGCTGAGGGCTTGAAAAGAAGATGAGCGACAACACAGATTAAACCAGGACTGGGGCAAACAGGACAGCTTGACACAGCAGTTTTGTGAAGAGAGTTTTAAGTAATTTAAATGCCACCTTGTAGTTAAAGTTTAACACTTACTGTGTGTTTTAGTTAAAGGGATAGTTTGRATATTTTTATTGGACACTTTATAGAAATGTTGCTAATAATCATTATCTTGCCTGCAGATATCAAGTATTATCTGTTTGAAAAATGTCATAATTGGTACAGTAAAGCTTCTCAGGGTTCGTTATTGCTTCCACCAAGAACTTCACACACGAATGAATAATTTAATACACTATTTAAGAATAATGTATTTTTTAAAATAAGGCAAGTTGTCTGTGGGCGAAGAAAAGAGATGGGATTTAGAGGTAAAGTGAATATTTACTGGCATCTTAAGCCTACGGCAATCTCTTTGCTTTACAGGTTCTGAGAAGTAGGCAGGGATTCTGTGGTCCAAGAGAGGGAAGTATCAGTGAGTGGTGGCGAGGCAGATCCAGGAACAGGGGAACATGAAGGGAGACAAGCGTGGAGAGTGGGAAAAAGAGCAGGCAGGCAGGTTTAAGCTGAGGCAAAGCACCAGTGAATAACCTCAAMTTCCAGGAAATGAAATGAGTGTTAAAAACATGTATGGACCCGGAGTGGTGTATTATGAGTAGAACCAGCATCGCCCACACAAGGAAGCCAGAAAACTAACCAGAGCAATCTCGAGACACATGGGCTCAATATTAATATCAATAATAATCAATACAGTGATCATGTACAAGTCTTAACCACTAAGTTGAAACAGAAATTATACGTTTATTCAAAAATCAAATCCAATCTGACATCTTCTGTTTCAAATATATATCTTCATGCCATTATACTCTCAACCATGTTGTACTGTTTACCTGT
>NW_013952528.1:709232-710970 GCF_001266775.1 Austrofundulus limnaeus | reverse complement strand
CATCTGCTGGACACTTTTTGTTGTGCTCATATTTAGACATCCTATTTTGCAAATGCTGCCTTCCTTAAATTTGGTATGCTTGTTTGTCTTTGTGTCTATGGTGTATAATGATGCGATTGTGATGCTGTATTTTTGAGTGTTTTATGTGCTGCAGAACAGGAACCTGCTGTAAAACAGCAATTATGCTGAGTTAGACTTGATTTTTAGTAATCTTTTCCTGTTAAATTGATAAATCAAATCAAATCAAATCAATTAGTTTCTATAACTCTTCTTGGATTATATCAAGAATCCACTGCATTCTAAATTATTAAGCAAATTGAATTTAAGAGTCATAAAGATTGTGATTTGAGTTTATCAATTAAACTCATGGTTTCTCAGGACTCTTTGGATCTCTACAACCAGTCTCAGACAGAAGTGATTTGTTTGTCAGGTGAGCCCAATTAATAGAAAAACCACTGAAGAGCATTCCACATTAATAAACAGACCAATATTTTCAATTATGACGCGAAAGAAAAAGGATCTATCTGCTGCCGAAAAGTGTGAAATAGTTGAATGCCTTAGACAAGGAATGAAAACCTTAGATTTTTTCTCAAAAACGTAAGACTGATCATCATACTTTTAAGATTTGTGGATGATTTACAAGGTGCGTGCAGATTAAGACACAATGATGAAGGTTTCTGCCAGACAAACACATCAAATTAAGAGAACACCTGCTAAAATGCCATCGCAAAGCAGCAAACAGGTGCTGGTGCCTCTAGAGTCCAGTGGTCCTCCAGWGGCTCAGTTGTGTATAATCCTTTTRTTCAACCAACCTTAACCAATGCTCATGAACAGAAACAGTTGTAATAGGCCGAGAATTACATGAAGACTAAAATCATCTTCATTCATTACAATGCACCATCTAATGCTGCAAGGAATACCTCTGCATCACCGGCTTCTACAGGCATAAAAAGAGAAACTCATGGTGTGGCTCCCATCCTCCCCTGACCTCAACCCTTACTGTTTTAATTTACTATAGGGTTTATGAACTACTGTATAAGTCAGAAATGTATTTTTCCCAGTAACCCAGTAAATGTGGTAAAGCTCTGATTTTCCAGCTTTTCGCCAGCCGTGAAYGCAGCATTGCACATGTGAGTCTCAAAAGTCAAATTTACAAGCGAGCGGATCCATGCACTCGTGCAGGTGCCAATACTGCTTCTCCCTCGCTCAAATGTTGACTTACTCGTTCAAATCTTGTGTGTGCGTGCTCCCTTTATGAGAATGGATTAACTTCATACGGGTGCGCTCGGTGTGGCATGAGCTCGGCTGGGGAGGAGCTTTGTGTAACTAGGTGGTGCTATAAAGCATTTAGGCAGCTCCACACAAATCTACCACAGAAGATTCAAGGATTTCTCAAACATACATGAATGAGTCAAAGCAATACKCTTGGTATGTTTTTTTAATGTGGGAAAGACGTAATATGATATAAAGCTTGAAAGAGTCGATTTTGCTTCCGGAGGACTCTAGGACCAGATAATTTTACTCAGTTTTGTTTCAGCTCCTCCTGAGGTGGTAAAAGTTTCTCATTTGTGGCAACATATATTCATTTTCAACTCTCCACTCGTGCGTCAGTTAATCTCTGCTGCTCCTCCTCCAGGCTTATCAGTGAGTGGCTAGAACTGCAGGCTCAGTGGCGTATGTGTGTGTGTGTGTGTGTGTGTGTGTGTGTGTGTGTGTGTGTGTGTGTGTGTGTGTGTGT
>NW_013952528.1:705127-709154 GCF_001266775.1 Austrofundulus limnaeus | reverse complement strand
GTGTCTGGTATATCAGCAGTGAGGTGAGGGAGAGGAAAGTGAGAGCAAAGGAAGACCACAGCCATTGTGAAGTGATGCTCTGCCTGTCGGTGAAACAGCAAGCTGCTGCGCTTCTGCCTCTCATGTTCCTGCTCATTATTTTTCAGCCTCACATGTTCTCTGCTCGACTTCTTTTTTTCTCCTCACGTGGTTTTATTTGAGTAACCCTTATTTTCCACCTATGCTTCATCAAAAACATGGGATTACTTTGCTTGTGAATGAAAAAGCAGATGATTTTRAAGAAAAGTACCTCTCTTGGAAATTCTGAACACTTCAGACTTTTTATCTACTTCTTCTAAGGAGCCATTGTTGTCCACCAGGTAATGATGCTGCTTCAAAGACTCTCGTGCTAAGATTGTTGGAGTCCTAGCAACGAAAAAAAAAGAAAGAGCAAACCGTGAGGAGAAGGGAGTTTTCAAACATGAACTCCACAGCTCAACATGGATTGATGCCAGGTAACAGGAGCCTCTCCTCGGGTACTTCGACTCTCGATAAAGACTTCTCAAGAGAGGAGAAGGACTCRTCTACAGGATGCTACGAGCAGCTTCTGATTTCCACAGAGGTGTTCCTCACGTTGGGTATCATCAGCCTGCTGGAGAACATCCTAGTTGTTGCTGCCATCATCAAGAACAAGAACCTTCACTCGCCAATGTACTTCTTCATCTGTAGCCTTGCMGTTGCTGATATGCTGGTTAGCGTCTCCAACGCTTCAGAGACGATTGTCATAGCTCTGATTAACGGGGGCAGCCTCACCATCCCCGTCACGTTGATTAAAAGCATGGACAACGTGTTTGACTCCATGATCTGCAGCTCCCTGCTGGCGTCCATCTGCAGCTTGCTCGCCATCGCCGTCGACCGGTACATCACCATCTTCTATGCGCTGAGGTACCACAACATCGTCACCCTGCGGCGAGCGATGCTGGTCATCAGCGCCATCTGGTCGTGCTGCACCATCTCGGGCATCCTGTTCATCGTCTACTCTGAGAGCACCACCGTCCTCATCTGCCTCATCACCATGTTCTTCACCATGCTGGTGCTCATGACGTCGCTCTACGTGCACATGTTCCTGCTGGCGCGCCTGCACATGAAGCGCATCGCGGCACTGCCGGGCAACGCGCCCATCCAGCAGCGGGCCAACATGAAGGGCGCCATCACCCTCACCATCCTGCTCGGGGTGTTCGTGGTGTGCTGGGCCCCCTTTTTCCTCCACCTCATCCTCATGATCACCTGCCCCCGGAACCCCTACTGCACCTGCTTCATGTCCCACTTCAACATGTACCTCATCCTCATCATGTGCAACTCCGTCATCGACCCCATCATCTACGCCTTTCGGAGCCAGGAGATGAGAAAAACCTTCAAGGAGATTTTCTGCTGCTCACATGCTCTTTTGTGCCTAAGCTTTGTGTAAAGTGGAGCTAAAAGCCTTGGCATCGCAACCTTGTACAATTTTGGAAAAAAAAGTGTGGAAGGGGGGCTGCTGTAAATGATCAAGGCACTCACCTCTACTCTCATAAGTCAGGTTGTTTAAGAGGAAGGATTGTTTGAAAGCTTGTCGATTTGTAGATAAGTGTTGTTTTGTTCATTCCCAACAATCTGTAAATACTGTCTAATCATTTCMAACCACTAAGATCAAGAGGATTAGGATAGACTTAAATATTTCAGTCCATACTTGTTCTCAAAACTGACAACATTCAGACTTTTAATGTCATTTTCACTTACTTTCTTTTTCATTGATGAAAATATGTCAACAGTTTGTTATTTATGACACAGTGAATTGTGGATAAGCTTTTAAACCTCTTACAAGTAAACCGTGAAAAAAGCTGAAGTGTTTTTACCTTTTTTTTTCTTTTTTTTTTTTTGCCAAAGAGTGAATTTTACTTGAGTGCAGGTGAAAACAGAAATCAAAAACAGGGTCTGTGTGATTCTATTACTTTTTTTCTTGACCAATTTAAGCACTTTGGATTGAACTGGACTCTAAAAGGGTTGGAGACAACAAAACATGAGCATGAGCAACAATCACAGACTTTCTGCTGTTGTCTGTTTAGTCTGAAATATGGGAAGGCTCTGTTGTTAAAGGATGAAAAAATCTCAGGCTGGGCACTTTCTGAATAACTTGAAACAGTTTTGCTTTAGCATTTGTTTAATGTTGCTTTAATTTGCACATCAGCTGTCAAATATGTTCTAAACAGTATGAGAAAAATGACTGAGAGGGTCTCTTTAACTGTGATTTATAGGCAAGATCCACTGAAACAATGAAACCCATCAATAACATCTGCTGGCTTTACGTCAAACCTCTTGTGAGTTTGTGGATATTTGGTGATAAATTTGCACATGTGAGCTGTTCTTACCTTGACGTCAGGCACGTACACGTGACTATAAAATGAGCTATTTTTCATTATATTCAAGGACTGACACTAATGAATGTATTTTTGTTAAATGTGACATTGCTTTTTTTGAAATCCTTGCCTTATTTATTTTAAATAGTGACGCACAAAGAAATTGTGTTCTCTGTGAAAATATTTCAAAATAATATTTATGTGCAATATATTTGCAATGTTGCCATTTCTGTTATTCATGCCTTTATCAAGCCAAAAGCATTCCCACAATAATAAAATGCACAAGAAAGCAAATGTAAACCGGTGTCTAATTTTCTGTCTGTGGCTTCGCCTGAAATGTGAATTATGTGTCCAACTGTAAAGATGTTTTTATCTCCCCAGTATAAACTGTGGATCACTGCTGCTATGAATAAATAATCATGCATTCTGAGCCACAGACATGTTTGTGAGCATTTCTCTGGAGCACACATTTTACACACCATTCTTCTCATTTATATATGAAAACAACCTTGACAAATTATATAAAAAAACACACTCTACAGTAATTTACAAAGCTACAGTATGGTTTAAATTTGACCTGCAGATACAAGCAAAACTTTAGCAAAAAAAAATAAAAAACAAGAATCTCTGCTGAAATCATCTGGTTAATAAATTCAAMATGAATTATTTCAATCCAGTAAAAACAACTTCTGCCTCCATTATAACATTCCCCGAACAGTCATTCTGAAAGCTTCAATCTGAAAGAAAAATGTGATTCATTTACAACTGAATGACATTTGAAAAATAAAACGGTTTGTAAGAGCCATAGGCAACAAGTCTGCTGAACATCAAGGTTGTTTTCCTTTGATAAATTAATATTTCTTAAAACCTTTAAAAGTACAAAAAAGGATGGGTATATAAAAATCTTATAAAAAATAGTACACCTATAAAATACATACAATGTTGCATTCATACACAATTTAWACTGTTTATTACATAGGTACTGACATAAACATGAAGCTCTATGTAAATAAATAAGACAATATAAGCAACAGTGAGTGTATRGTGACTCCTATAAAAAATTGTTTCAGTCCCTAAAAACACACATGTGCATGCCCAAATCCATTAAAGTTCCAAATYAACATTTATTGGTTGTGAAATATTAATGCTCATAAGTGAAGCAGAGAAAATTAGATTTTTATTTCAAACTTCTGCTGCACCTATCAATAGCACTTTTTATTTATTTCTATTTATTTATTTATTTTTGGTGGGACATTTCAAAAAACATCATTCCAAAGTGCAGACAAAAAAATGTGAACTTTTTTTTTGTTTTATCCTTGTAGACTCACAATAACTTTTCAAAACACTGATGTAGCAGCCTGCTTCACACATGCCCACTATCATCACTATAATCTGGAAACCAAAACAACAATGGAGCTCATTGTACTGTTTTACTGCATTTGTATTTTTCTCACCACAAATATATATTTTTTTGCTGAAAAGGACAGCACATTGTTAACTGTGCTAAAGAAAATACAATTTCTGGAGAAAACTAGAGCCGAGCGAACAATGTTCTTTCTCTGGAATTCAAAATGTTGTTGTTCTCACCAACTTGTGGTGCAAAATTTTCTTTTACTTTTATCTTTTTTTTAGGATTTTTATATTTTGAGAGG
>NW_013952528.1:701428-704744 GCF_001266775.1 Austrofundulus limnaeus | reverse complement strand
GTATATATACTGGTCTTTTACTCCACACCCTCACTAGCTCATTGTTTGGTATCACCTACTGTTATGTTGTCCCCCATGTTGTTCTTGTTATTAGTTTTTTTGCTGCCTCGACAGCTTTTAGTTTATTTTTGTTAAAATAAATCTTTTTACTTCTTTCAAACCTTTACCTCTGTCTGGATTTGGATTCTTCTCCTCGACACAACGTAACAGTTAGGATGGTGCAGAGTGTCAGTAAATCAGAAAAAGAAAAAAACAGATTACCACAGAACTGTTCTGAAAACTTAAGTTTAGTCTCCTAATGATAAGCATAATAATAATAAGCATCAAATACTTCAAACTGTCAGTTTATTTTAAACCTTATCTAAGTATGTTTTTACAACACGCATACAATGTATCTTCCACTTAAATGTAATAAATTCATTTTGATATTGTTTGACTATCTTCCAGCACTTTCATAAAAAAAAATACACGTAAAAAAACTTTAATCCAGTCTGTGTAATTTCGTGAGGTCAAAACCATTTATTATTTTCAGGCACAAAGGTTGTAAAGGCAAATATTTAATGTTAATTTAAAAAATAATAATTGACTTCCACACACAAAGCAGACAGTTTTGGAGCAGATCTGGTGTCAAGCTGACATGACTTGACTGCTGCGGGATGTGGTGCCACATCTTTGTCCCTGTGGCTGAGTTGGTGTAATAAACTGCTTCATCTTTGTGCTCTGCAGACTGTCATCTATCTTTAAAACAAGAATCTTGCTGAATTCTAATGTGCTGGAGAGAATCTGACGTTTTGTTATCAGCAAAGGAYCCTTGCCTCACTGCCTTCCATGTAAAATGTGTCACAAAGCTGAAGACGAATCAGCAGATAGTCCCTGGAATCATCAGTGCCATTTTTCTTTGTGTCGCTGCTTTAATCTTTACTTTTCATTTAAGATTGAAAAATGTACTATATTTTTTTTTATTTTTGGGGGGAGGTGGAGGGGCTCTGCCACTTTTGACTCCTCTTGGCTCTGTCTGACCTTATCAGCCAGGCCTTGTGAGGATTTGTGCTCAAAGCAGTTTGCAATAAATTAGGCAATGTTGACTCAACTCTTGCCGTCCCCAGTCACGGTACATGATGCTGGAATTTATTTTCAAGTCAGGTCTTCTGCTTAGTCCAATTAGTGCACCAATTTGGATTGTTAAAAATGTACCTGTAGTGGCCCTTGATGCTAAAAACAGCAAGTTACTGACAGGAATTTGTAGCAGTAAATTAGAAAAGTCTATTGAGGATGTGTTGGCAGAATAACTATCACAATATTTTTAATCGATGATCAGTCTTGAATTAAATATTAAAATTAAATAAAAGTACCAGTTTTTTATGCTAAGTTACTCTGTAGTTCAACATGATCTTACTGTTTAAAGTATTGTACAGTACTTTGCAAGACCCATCKCCTTCTTGTCTTTTTAAAACCTCTTCTTTATGATTGCATTTTGTGTAACAATGCGCTTTTCCTGTGTTTTAATAACACTGTATGAAGCTAATGGATGATAAAAGACTGACAATGCAATCTAAGGCTATGCTTACACAACAGGTCTTACTGCTCAATTTTGATTTATTTGCTCATATTCTCTCTGTCTGTCTCTCTCTGTACATGTCTTGCTATGGTTCGTGTGGACTCATTTTACACTAAACTATACTTTTTATATGTTTTGTCGTTGTGCATAGTCCACACAAAAGAAAACCACATTTGTGGGTCTGGCGTTGGGGCTGTGGTTAGGTTTAGGGTAAGAGGTCAGGGTAAGTCTGTAGACATTAATTAAAGTCGATGCAAGTCCACACAAAGAGAGGTATGTGTGTAGTCTATGGCCCTAAAACAACTTGCATTTGCAGAAGCAGCATTGTGTGTTTATGGAAGTAAATATGATGCTACACATGTGACATGTTTGCATGTGTGTACGGATTTGGAAGTTTCTCTACAAACAGAACCAACTTCCTGTCTCACAGACTTGTGTTGTGCAGCATTTATATTTGATCTTGCTGCTTCCTGCCTACTTCAGGGCAGAATTTCAACCCAGAATGGGAGCAACATGCTTAAAGTAGAAACAAACTTTAGTATAGACCTTAGATTTACACAGTGAATGCACCTGGTGTATGATCTGGTGTCACCGTGACAGTGTTGGGCAGAAGAAAAACACAAAACATTGTATTTTGTAATGGCATCAAGTACTAATGGCACAAATACTGTAAAAGAAAATGTGAGTTACTGTAAATTGTTGTCACCTATTTTCAGTACAACTGATTTTGTCACACGAGTATCACTACAGTCTTACATGAACATTGGTACCGTGTTGATATAAATTCTAAATGAATGAATAAWTTGGGTCACTTTTGCCAGCAGTGTGATCATAAGCTAAAAGACCTCAGACTTCTTATTTTTTTCTAAACTCTATGCAACTAAAGGCTTTACCTGCATCTCTAAACCATTAAATCTCATTTTCTCTGCATGGAAAATTAAAATGGCTTAAAAGCTGACGTGTTTGTGAGAAGAAACAAAAAAACAGCACCTAAGGAGAGGATACGAAAGTGTTATAACTTGAATGCATTTGGATGGTAATGGCATATTTTATTGGACTGAATTATTATGTAATCTCCCTTTTGGGATCAATAAAGCTTTGTGAATCAAATTAAATATTKTATTTTGTAAAGTATGAGTAATCTAAGTACCTGCTGACTACCTCAAACCTCACTTCTGCTGACATTTTAAGGAAGTCACAAAACTATTGTGTTTCACTTCTCATAGTTCTGTAAAAAAAATAACAAGCATGATTTTTATAGAATGCAGCCCTCATAACAGAGAACATAGTTTTTTAAGTGATTTTCTGTTTAATAGTTATCAATAGTACCATATCTGCCATGTCATCAGAGTATAGAGAAAAGGGGCAGAAGACTTTCTCTAAGCTGGGCAAAATAAAGACCCTAAAGCAGGAGCTAACAGTACCAAAAGCACCTAACATGATGGGWGATAGGTCTGTGCATTAAGAGTGCTCCCTTAAAATCAGWGCAGAAGATTAATTTAAAAAAAAWTTTTAAGCCTAAATGAAACTCATGATGTTGGTAGGATAGATTTTGATGAGTGGAAAACTTACAAAACTGCAGTGTAGATGGTAGTCGTGAATTTTATTTTTTCTCACTAATTTGTGAACATGAGCGTAGAAATTTAGCCTAATCTTGCCCCTAACTCATGAGAACACTATGAGAACATTGGGCCTCATGCAAAAACCGTTCATACGCACAGATTTATTCGTAAGTTGTGCGTACGAGTGATTTAGGAG
>NW_013952528.1:694900-701017 GCF_001266775.1 Austrofundulus limnaeus | reverse complement strand
ACCACCTGCGACCGCGCAGCCGGGGGGGGGGACTACTTTTAGCTAGTTTAGCTAAGAAGTTTACTTTCTTACTTTTAGCAGCTCTTTTTATTCCACAGCTGCCATGCTAAAAATGACAGATTTTCATTTCTGGATCTCTGACAGACGGACTTCAATCTCTGAACTCGTAAAGTTTTTCTTTTTAATTTTCGCTGTTATTTTTATGAATGGACACTTCCTGGTATCCGAGGCAGGAAACATAGCCTTATATGGTGTTTTTGGGGTGGTAATTATGCTAATCTCCTCTCGCTTGCACGAGCAGCTGGATAGAACAGGTGGAATTCACGCAGCTCATTTACACACTTTTCCTGAAGATAGAAGAGTTTGTTGAATCTGACGTGACATGTTCGTACGAACAAAAGTAAGAGAAATTTAGGTTAAGAATACGAGCATGTTCTTGCATGAGGCCCATTCATTGTCCTATTTCCAACAAGGTCAACAGTCTGTATGTGTTTGAGTGAAACCATGGATAAGAGTAGAGATCAGTGAAATCTGGGCCAAACAGGAGTTAAAGATAAGTTTAGATTTCTCAAAATATTTATAGTGTTAACAGTTTCCTAATGTTCTTCAGTATTTATCAGGACACATTCTAAAAGGTCTTATTACTTTTTTTTACCTCTGTCTTTGAGTTAGATTTATCAGTGTAGACTGCAAGAATAAATTCCCAACATAAATCAAGGAGAGATTACACTGGATTTTTCTTTCCTTTCAGAAAGCGACTTATGCCTCTTTGTAAGTGGTATGTAATACAAAAACATTTTTTGATGAAACAGAGGTCAAGCTGTTTCATTCAGTGCAGCTCTATAACAGAAAGGTTACTCCTGTTGTGTGGATTTAAAATGTTAAACTTGCAGCTGGTTAAATGACACAAAGAAATATATAAGTGGGAGCAAAAAAATCACTTCTTGTACAAACATAAGTGCAGGAAAGTGCTCCAAGTCAAAAGCAGCTTAAAACTTTTATAGTTTAATTAATATTACATTTATTGGCACCCAGACTGAACAAGCAACATCCCTACAGTGGACAAGTCACAGTGAAAACACTGTTCAAACCAAAGTAATCTTTTTTAAAATTCAGCAGGAATACCAAGGTCCCCTAAGAAAAGCAAATGTCAAGTGAAAGACATGGGAAGAATTGTGTGTGATGTGAAAGAAGAGACCTTGAGAAGAGTGGACAGAAAATCCCAAAATTTATCCGAACACAGTTTTGAGTAAACAAGTGAGCGCAAGAAAGTCAGTGCTTACAAAGTCAAAGACAGAAAAAAATGAGAAGACAATGAAAAAATGTTTCAGTAGTTTTGGGCCACATCTGGTGCTGCTGGCTGACTGCTGGCATGGTAAGTGGTTTGTCAACTGGATGTGGGCCAGGTCTATGGCACTGTTTATGTGATGGTATTTTACAAATGACCCAAGTGTGATTTGGTTTATGTGGCCCTGTCAGTGCCACAACTGGTCCGGTCAAATTTTGGATCACCTTTGTGATATCTGCGCCAAGGAGGGCCTTTTTTGGGCCAAAACTGTGCCAGACCATTTTGCTATGTGTGATGCCTATAAAAATTATTTACCCCCTTGGATGTTTTACCCTTTTATTGCTAATATAAATCAGTCAGGGTGAATCTAAATTTGCCTTTTTGATGAAAAATAATTAAAAAAGAAACTTTTTCAAATACTAGGTAAATCAAATTTCTACAAAGGAATGACAATTAAATAAAATATGTATGTAATGTCGACCACACCTGAATTTCCCTGCGCAGGACAAAAAAGGCTGTTTCTATTCTATTCTATAAAGTAAAATAAATGATTGCATATATATTCATCCCCTCTACAGTGACTAATCCAACTCATACAAAAGATTATCCATCCATCCAACCATTTTCTTCTGCCTGTCCGGGGTCGGGTCGCGGGGGCAGCAGCTTCAGAAGGAAGGCCCAGACCTCCCTCTCCCCAGACACTTCTTCCAGCTCCTCCGGGGGAACTCCAAGGCGTTCCCAGGTCAGCCGAGAGACATAGTCCCTCCAGCGTGTCCTGGGTCTTSCTCKGGGCCTCCTCCTGGTGGGACGTGCCCGGAATACCTCACCAGGGAGGCGTCCAGGAGGCATCCTTACCAGATGCCCGAGCCACCTCAACTGGCTCCTCTCGATGTGGAGGAGCAGCGGCTCTACTCTGAGTCCCTCCTGGATGACTGAGCTTCTCACCCTATCTCTAAGGGAGAGCCCAGCCACCCTGCGGAGGAAACCCATTTCGGCCGCTTGTATCCGGGACCTCGTTCTTTCGGTCATGACCCAAAGCTCATGACCACAGATGAGGGTAGGAACGTAGACCGACCGGTAAATCGAGAGCTTCGCTTTCTGACTCAGCTCTCTCTTCACCACGACGGACCAGTACAGCGCCCGCTTTACAGCAGACGCTGCGCCAATCCGCCTGTCGATCTCCCGCTCCGTTCTTCCCCCATTCGTGAACAAGATCCCCAGATACTTAAACTCCTCCACTTGAGGCAGGACGACCCCCCTGACCCGGAGAAGGCACTCTACCCTTTTCCGGCTCAAGACCATGGCCTCGGATTTGGAGGCACTGAGCCTCATCCCGGCCACTTCGCACTCGACCGCGAACCGCTCCTGCTGAAAAGTAGAAATTGGGAATGATTCTCTAAGCCCCTAACACTCCAAAGAGTTCTGCTAATCGAACAAGAAATGAAGAAATGTCCGAACTTGTGTAAATCTACCAAGCTCAGACTGTACAAACTGAGTGAGAAGCAAGGAATAAAGTGAGAAAGGTCACTGTAAGCCCTCTGAAGAGAGACTGATTTCAAACATCCACGATCTTCACCAGTCTAACTCATTTGGGAGATTGGTAAAAAAAAAAAAAACTGCTGAAAATTTTCAGATTAAATCTTGACTAGTGTCTGAACAATCTAGACAAACTCTAAATCTTAGACAAAGGCTATGTTCACACTGAAGGCAAGTGTGACCCAAATTAGATTTTTTTTGCCTCTATGCAACCCATAATCGATTTTTTCATGAGTCTGAAATTAGATTAGATTAGAAATTAGATTAGATTAGAAATTAGATTAGAACAAATTAGATTTTTTTTTCCAAATCTGACACAGACCTTTTCAGTTTGTGGTACTGAGTCCGATACATAGCCAATGTTTTTCAAAACGACTGCAGTCTGAATGCTTGTGTCGCATTTCATCCAACTTTTACATTAGTAAGCTGATGATGAACAGACAACCTCGAGTCATGCTGTTTAAATCTTATAGCTCTACACGTCTTCAGCTACAGAACAGAGGTCCTGTTGCTTTGTCTTTTTTTCTTTTAAATTTTGACTGATGACTGAGAATCCACAGAAACAGTAACGTCCAACATCAGTTGATATTAAAGTTACTCGATCAACACTTTCAATCCAGCAGGTCCCTTTGCTCCAAAAATAAAATGCTGCACCAGTGTATATGGTCAGAGGTAGGTTCAAACAAAAACACTGAACTAAACAAGCATATCAGACAATCATTTAATTTTGTTTGCTTTGATTGCACACGTTCTGAGTCAACATGCTATGGGACATTACGTCATCTTCTGTGCATGAGGATCACATCATTTTCATGGAGAGTTTACACTGAAGTCTGATGGAGGTCGCATTTAAAATATACTAAACATTTAAAACATCAGATGTTTTAAAAAAATCTGAATTGAGCATTAGGACCTACAGCGTGAACGTAGCCAGAGTCTCTTAAATCCCATTTCTACAAATATTCTTTCAGAAGTCAGTAGCACTGAATGGCCAAACAGCGTGTTGATGCTCTCTCTGGCAGGTCAGAAGTCACCGATGTCAAGGCCACATCTCTAAATGCCATGGAGTGTCTTCAAAGAAGAAGCCATCCTGAGTTTGAACTTCAGAAAGTGGTCTTAAACACACGTTTATGCCTGCAGGTGCTGAGCTGCAGCCTTGTAATTCACTAAGCAGTTAAACAAGTGCACCTAATGGTGGACAGTGTATTTTCTCAGAATCCATTTAAATTTGACTCATTTTGTTTTTGTCGTGTTGAGCTGAGGAGGCTCCAAGGAATTTTTATCACCTCCAAAGTTGATCGCAGCTTGAAAGGTTTGACATCTACCAAGTTTTGTAGATTAATGGCTGGGGTGATTAAAATGGGTGATTTGTCTTATTTTACCATATAAAACGGTGCAATTAGTTGACAAGCCCTGATTAAAAACCTTCTGAAGTGATTGCCAGAATGTGTTTAATGGTCGGGATGTGGTCGTTAGATTTACTGCATCTTAGCCCTGTTGTCTGACTCGCACTTTGAAAATGAAAAGMCACACACACACTCAGCCACAACAACGGGGCTAAATGAAGTTAAAGCTTCACGTTATGCACGTAATGAAGTTAGTGGCTGAATTCTCAATGGACAATTTTGACCACTTCGACACCCATGGCTCAAACTGGTGGTAAGTGAGAACGAGTAGAGGGTCAATGTTATTTATCATACCATTTAATGAATCTGTCCCAGCTGATGTGAGAAACACCTCATGAGATTTGTGGGCATGAAGTGTGACTCAGGCTGCAAGCTGGTGGTTAATTCTAATGTGGTCTGCCTTTGTTCTGCTTAGATGTGCAGGCTGRCATCAGTTTACATATCAAGTGATGATCTGAATGGAAATTTTGTTCTTATAGATTTTTTACAACAAAAACAAAGTKCAGTGCAAATCCAGTCTGTTCTTGTCACTTCAATTTTAGTCAAAGTCTGTCAAGATCTTTTAAATGAAGTCAAACTACAGTTAYGAAGCATAATGCGCAAAGCCAAGTGTTCTTATCATCTTCCATTATTATCCAACAAACATGTAGAGCAGGGTCAATYAACTGGYGGCCCGTGGGCCACATGGTGACCAAAACCTGGGGCACCAATTAGTTCATTAATATCTTCAGCCAAAACTCCCAGTTTTCTACTTTAATTACTATAAGTTATTTAAGTTAGACATTGATGTGTGGTATCTACAGAAAGTCAGAATCTTGACTAAAAGCTGGTAAAAGACATTTATATGAAAACATAAGACACATGAAACTACAAACAGTGGAAGATAAAACTAAGGTAAGAAAAAAATTAAATTGGTTTAAACATATGGCAAGTTAAATATGTCAAAATAATATTTGTGTCATTTAGAAGACACAATGTGATTTTGATATTGTTTTAATAACACTTATATTATTCCTTTTTTTTCTTGTATGTTGTATTCATGATTAAATGCAGCAAAATAAGCTAGTTGAAAGGGAACAGATCTTTGTAACAGTTGGTTTATTTACATAATGACTTTGATAGATATTCGGCCCCTCAGCTGTTGGCCTGCACTAACTGTGGCCCCTGGCGCAATTTAGTTGAGTAGCCCTGATCTAGACCGTTGTGCATAGAGCTTCCAGATGGTAAATTATGAAATATTGTATAGACTAATTATCATATAAATACAATACTTGTTGTTCATTTGGCAACACTGACTGTGCAGCTGGTAAACAAACTTTAGGTGCATCTTTGCCACATGAAGGGGCTGTGATGTGCTCTGAAAGTCCAGTAATTCTTGAGGGAGTGCATTAATWTACTCAGATAAGATGTAACGTTTACATTTTTGCATCTTAAATCTTACATCTTACACATGTAACAATTCAAAGGAACAATCAGGGATGTAGACAGCAGCTTAGAAAGCTCATCTGGTGTAGGTGTAATGAGCCTCTCCTGTTGCTACTTCGGTTGACTTTGAGAATCAGCGGTGCTTGAAAGCTTTAGTCAATTTTTACTTCAGCATCATCAGTCTATTTCTCTTGGTTTGGTCGGAAGAAAATAACTCACACTGAGCTCGACTGAGTTTCTGACTGACTTGACTGCACACAGAATGCAGAACAGCTTGAAAAAAGACAGACCTCCCACTGAAAGGTCAGTAACTGAAGAAACCCCTTTTCTTCCCCAACAAGACAATAAATATTCCTCTCTGCCTTCATCCTGCTTCCTCATGCCTAGCATTCTAAACATCACCAAGGCTGTGTGTGTGTGTGTGTGTGTGTGTGTGTGTGTGTGTGTGTGTGTGTGTGTGTG
>NW_013952528.1:689690-693939 GCF_001266775.1 Austrofundulus limnaeus | reverse complement strand
CCTAAAAACCACCTCCACCAACCGCCCAAAACTCACCCATTGGAACCGGACTGGAACATCAGTGGAAAACCAACCTTAGTTCAGTGAACTTTAGTTCATAAGTCGAGGTCACATTCCTAGCTCTYTTGTCTTCAGATACTAACACTGAAATAACCCTCAACACACACACAGAGAGAAAAGAAAGAGACGAGAAAGACACCATTTTTCTGTCTCCCTGAGCTGTTTATTCCTTTGCAGGAAAATCGGTCTGACATTGATTTGACTCTTATGCCAATGAGCAAGTCTTTGCCTATCGAGTCACGACACCATCAGTCTTGATTCAACCCAGCTTTGATGCTCCATTTAGTTTAAAAAYTTCTGATGAGAAGTATTTTATTTTATTTTGAAAGAAAAACCTGAAACAGATATTGGCTACCTCCTTCGAACAGAAGCAGACGTCCAGAGACACTATAAGGTAAAACTTGGAAGGTTGTACTGGCARTAAGAGACCTGRCCTGGCTCTCTGACTTACCTGGGTGAATTCTTCCTACACACTTAACCTGATGGTCAAAACACCAACAGGTAAAAGCTGAATGTTTTGACAAAGTGTACCGGAGTTGGGCTGAGGCGTAGGCAGAGATCCAATGTTCGTTCTGGTTTTTCACACAYTGATAAGCAAACATTACGGCTAACATTCTTCTTTCTTTCTTTTTCTTAATCKTAAACCTTGCCATATAAGTTTTATGTACCTAC
Organism: Austrofundulus limnaeus; assembly: GCF_001266775.1. Taxonomy (NCBI): domain Eukaryota; kingdom Metazoa; phylum Chordata; class Actinopteri; order Cyprinodontiformes; family Rivulidae; genus Austrofundulus; species Austrofundulus limnaeus. The sequence continues at coordinate 693,207 of NW_013952528.1, read as the reverse complement.
AAACATCTGGTTTATTTAAGACCTTAAACCTGAAGTTTTGCTGTTCCTGTTAGAGTTCTTTGAGGACYGACTTTGAACACCACTGAACACCACTGCTCTAGTGGGTAAAATATGTGGGTGGCTGTATACAGGCTGGTCTGGACACTTGTGTATTCACACAATAACACGTTGGAACATAAACTCAAAATAGTAGTTCCTATTGTTACATCCTGTACCTGCTCAATATCCTAGTCAATTCTGGTCCTTGAGGGCTGCAGCCCTGCATGTTTTACCTTTTTTCCCGTCTCTAACACACCTGACTCAGTCAGTGAATTACCTCTTCCAAGTTCCACAGAAGCCTGAAAATCATCCATTCATTTAAATCAGGTGTGTTGGAGCAGAGTAACAAGTAAAACATGCAGGGCTGCGGCCCTCGAGGACCAGGATTGACCTGTCCTAGATCTTCAAGGATCCTGCTTTTCTCTTTTTTTTTCTTGTAATTATGAAATCAGGATCTCATAAATATGGCATCTGATTCCATCTGATTCGAAGTCTTTTTTGTCTTTGGTGAATGCAATGCTCGTTTGTATCACGGGCAATGTTTTTTTATRCCATGGTTTTTCTAGTGTTTCAGTATTTCTCTGTGTGTTCTCTGCCCGGCTGCCCTGCCCACACTCACCTGTTTTCCCTTGTGTCTCCTCYAGGTGTTTCTCATTTGTCCTTGTTTCTCTTTATATTCTGTGTCCTGTGTTCAGTCCTTGTCTGATCATTGTTCTGTGTTGTCCAACCTGTAGGTTGTCATGTCCCTGGAGTTGTCTTGCCATGCCACATTTTGAGAGTTTTATTTATTTATTTATTTATTTATTTATTTATTTATTTATTTATTTATTTATTTATTTATTTATTTATTTATTTATTTATATATTTTTGCTGCCCTGTAAGCTTTTTTCTTTAATAAAGTCTTTGTTTTTTTTTGCACCTGAACTCTGCCTGTGCCCTGGGTCGATCCTGCACTAAACCTGATAATTTGTAGCTTACTGTGCCCTTTTTATATTTATATTCTTGATTTTATAAAATCAACAACAAGAGTTGAATTTAATATGCTTTGACAAAAACTGTACTTTTCAAACACTTTTTTACTACACCTGTGCCTCTCATCAGTCCAGCAAAGACCATCTAAGACTGAGGCCAACTACTCTATTATAAACTCTTTGACCTTTTATAAAGATAATATTTGAAGAATACAGAATTTTGAGATTTTTGAACTTGCCTACAAACCTTTTACGTTCAGAATCAACCCTGGTTTCCTTGTGTATGAACTTTCTCTACTTTTTTGATCTCTCTGAGATGAGACAAGGTGGCAGTCCTCAATAAGATGGTACTCACAGACCTCTCCATTGCCCCACTGCGTAACTCTTCTGGATGCCTATAGATTTCACCTTAAAATGTGAAAATAAAGAAGAATCAAGAGAAATCCAACACTGATATTGTCAAAGCAACATTATCAACATCTTTTCTAGTGAAGACAACCTCAGACCTGCCTCCACACGACCCATAAAATTCATTAAAACTTTATTTATTAAATTTATTAATTTAATAAATTAAATAATTTGATTAATTTATTAAAACGTTTTATATGTCAACTCCCTGGTTCAGAATTATAGTCGTGTCATTTAAAAAGCTTACTTATTAATTTGCTAATGGGAACCTCTGAAAGAAGTAGGAGGCTTTTATCCATTTTAAATCATTTTTTTTTTCTAAACTTCTTTTTTCACCTTTAGAAATCATGTTTGCCCAACAAAAAAATGGTGTTTAGTTCATTTTGTGTTCTTTCACTCAACGTGATTTTTTTTTCTGCCAGCCTTTCTTGTCTCCAACTCGAAAACCTTCTAGAGTTACACAGTCGTGAAGCTTTTGTTTTTCAATGGATCGAGGAGTGTTTAAGAACCTTGGTCATGTCTCTACAAGTTTCCATAGTAACAGACAATGAGATAGCAGGGGATCAGTGAAGAGTCACCGATGCTAAGGACACTGTGTTTGGTTATTTTGTTTTTCTAATTCACCTATTAGGAGAATTTACTGCTACAGCCTATAATACACTAAGTAGTACTGATTAGAGAAGAATACAAGCTCAGCTTTGTACTTTAAACAAACAGTTGCCCTTCATGAATCACACATTTATCTGTACTCACTTCAGGTRGATCAAAGCAGCCAGAATGGCATTTTTTTCCCACAAGCATTAAAAAACTGAATTTTCTTGATGTCTGTAGTAAGCTATAAAAYGTTCTACGATGCAACCAAACAACTGTAAAACAACATTAACTTGTTTCAGAGAACAGACAATGAGATCTTGACAAGTCTATGTTTATTGTAATATTTTAAAAACTACTCCAGGGGACTTTCAATTAAAGACCAAATATTAGGTTTGAAAGTATTTAATTTGCCCAGAGAACTGAGACACAATATGAGTACAGATAAGTGTTTATTTACAATAGTTGAGTTTAACAGTCATAGAGGAGATCTGTGGGAGGAGGCAATGTCAGTTTTTTGGTCAAAGAGATAGATTCAGGCAATATTCTGGTGAATTAAGGTGCCTTACTGGGCTGAGGAGGCGCGGTCAGGATGAGAGAACGTGACAAGCTGACATTTCTGATCGTTCTAAACAAATTATGTTTTGTAAAACGTAAAGTGTCATGACATACACAATGATTCAATGACATTTCATTTAAAATGAACAAGTCAGCTCAGTCGGGGACTGACTCGTGTTGTCTCCCTGGATCACAAAGCTATTTCCCGCAACCTCGGCTGAGCTCTGTCCGACCCAGACTGTCCCACTGAGCTGTGCTTTCTGCCTTTTTTTCTCCTCCCGCTGTGTGTGGTGTTCTACACACACCTTCTTGTTTACCTGTTTCTGTAGGACATACAGCGGGCTGGGTTGTGCGTGTCTGTGTGTGTGTGTGAGGGCAGCGCAGGCAGCCTCCATCTCCTCCCCTCCCCACCTGAGGCTGAGGGAGGCTGGAGAGTCAGGCTGTGGAGCTCGATGGAGCTAAAGTCTTATCAGATCCAGCTGCTGGTTCAAAGGTTGATTCAGCGATACATGAAGCCTTGTGTTCCTGAGGCATTGTGTGTCTGTGTGTGTGACTGTTCAAGTGATGTTAGTTGCTAACATGCTAATACRAAGCTGTAACAGACGATCATGCTATGCTAGCTGTTCCAACCCCTGACTGCTGCAGGAGTGTCTTATGGTGCGTTCACACCGAACGCGATTTCAGCGTCAGGAGCAGCAGGTTTACATACAAAGTCTGTGGTGGACGCGCTTCAAGCAGCGTCGGGAAATGCTGCGGCGCCTCAAGCGCGATTAGAGCAGCGCGATTTGAACGATTTGAACGATCTGAACGTTGATGCGCAAATTGCTGAAGTTGGAAAATCTGAACTTTTGCAGCCCTACGCGCCGTGTAAACCATTCAGAGAGACTCCACTATGTGACGTAGTGACGTATTTCCCGACGGGACAGTTTACTGAATGATGTCCACTAACC
>NW_013952528.1:687976-689339 GCF_001266775.1 Austrofundulus limnaeus | reverse complement strand
TTAGAGAGAGGATTTTACATCAGAACACAGCCGCTGTGACAAAACCGTGGAGAAGACACGTCACTGCGGAGAGCTGTTAACCAATATGCAAATTAGCCTTTAGTACCACTGCTCTACCCATAGTATGCAGCAAAAAGACGTTTTTAGACCAAATGTTACATATTTCAACAAATACACACAAAAACATCAAAGTTAGCAAAGAAACAGTACTATACGTATAACATTTTAGACACATTCTAGACAGTTTATCAGCTAAAAATAAGTTAATTTTYGGGTAAGTTCCTCTACAACAACAAAATACATTTAATGTCTAAAATAGTAGATTTTGCAAGATTTGCCATCTTTAAATTAAACTATAAAACTAAAACAATCTTCACACATCAGTAAACATTTGGACAAGGAAAAGAGTAATAAAGGCAATATCCATAAAACGCACATTTTAATGTTTTTTTATTTATTTGTTCTTTTTTTGTTGTTTATTTTGTTTTGTTTTTGTGGCTTTGTTTTTTTGCTACTTGGTGGGGACGATTTTTCGTTAAAATGCAGCCTCGTGGGGACCAAAGCCCTGTCCCCACTACTTCGGAGGCTGATTTTGGGTGGGGAGGTTAGATGTAGGACCAAAGTGTGAATTGAGTTTAGGTTAGTTTTAGGGTCAGGTAGATACTTGTGAGGTTAGCCTTWKGGGTTGGTGGTCAGGGTTAGGCTGTAGAAAATAATGGAAGTCAATACCGGGTCCCCATAAAGATAGCTGTACCAGATTGTGGGAAATTGCATGACTGAGCACGACATTATATTTGGAAGTTTTTAGTTCGAAAYTTTTGAAAAGCAGCAGGAGGTTTGTATTATTTTCTTATAAAAMTGCTTTCACAGAACCTTTCTGTTGTTTCAGATAATGCAGAAACTAATGAGGTTTACAGACTTTAAATTTAGAACAGACGTTGTTTGCAGGTCATTGATCATGTTGCCATAAATGTTGCTGACTGTATTACAGCATAATGAGTTCTGACCCAAACACCCTGATATGTGGGGCTTTGCTTTAGTTTGAAACTTGGCACATTGTTGTGATAGATGCTTTTGCTTCCTCCTCTTTGCAGCTTTAACAAATATATATTTTATTGTGTCATTTTTAGAATTGTGTTTTTGAGGAAAAAAAACATGATTACATCAAAACCCCTTAAGTTCAATGAACCAGAGCTAATTRAAGGTTTGAGCAGCTGCAGTATGTCTGCATCATAAACTAAAGCATAATGAAGAAAAGCTGCAAAGAAACAGATCTGCCATAGTGAAGAGTAATAAGAACATCCATCCATCCATCCATCCATCCATCCATCCATCCATCCATCCATCCATCCATCCATCCATC
>NW_013952528.1:663053-683856 GCF_001266775.1 Austrofundulus limnaeus | reverse complement strand
GGATGTATTTTCCTGCAGCGATACTGCACAGCTACATACATCTGCTGCCACCGCCGCCATCTTTTCCTCATTTGTACCAACAGTTGCAGTTTCTCAACCTTTACATAACTCACACAACCAGTGGCTCCAAGTTAAATTTCACTTTTATCTGGTTATTATAGAGAACTGGTAATTTAGTTTCAGAACCAAACTAACTTTAAATCAGAGTGCCTAAAACTTTGTTTCTGAATGAGAATCAAGTTGTTTGTCAAAAAAGCTCCCATCAAATATACAACCCCCAATTCTGCATGTTCTTTGGTACATCTCCAGGATTCCTGTCATAAACAACAGTCTTTAGTTTGTGATTATATTCACTTGTTATACTCTCCACCAAAAGTGAGTTGTGATCTTCTTGAATGTTTTGTCACTGAGGAGCATACCTGAGTGGCCTCAGATACARCAGCATAGCATATGGCAGTGTTTCTGAACATACAGAGCTACAAAACCATCACCTTTCTTTTTACTGAGCCTCAGGATAAAGGAGTGAATGTTCTTTGCAGGAACTTTTGTCAAATAAAACTCCATCTAAGCAGCAAGAATGAACTACAGCTTTGCTTTCAGAGATTTAAAGGAAATGATGCTGTTAAGCGATAAGACTCAATCTTTTATACTGTTTAGCACTTTCTCGTAGCGTATGATGTTTATGGATTTTCCTCCTCAGGAAACAAAGAAAACAGTATGATGGCTTTTGCTTCAAAGTCCCATTTTCATCATTGCTGTTAATAGAAATGTGAAATGATTTGAGTTCATCTTGCAGGTTGTTATTTTGAACAGAGTCACTCTCTTGGATGCTGTTTAAACAAKCTTCTCCGGCAGCAGTGATGTCTCACAGATGAGTCCTTCCTGATAAGATAAGATAAGGAAGGCAGCGTGAATATAAACAGTAGCTGTTGTCTCTCATGTGTGTGGTTCTTTGAAGCAAATCCCATCTACTAAGAAGGTTTCACTGTTAATCTACACCAAAAACAAGTCATTTGCAACAGCAAGCATAAACGAGATTAAGTTTAAATACAACTACAAGGCAATTCTTATCTTTGTGAAATGGAGACTTTGCAGCTGCAAAAAAAGCTGCTGAAAAAAACGTCGACAGACAGCTTCACACTAGAAATAGAGATTGTTAYGGCAATATTTATTTAACAAAGACAGAAATACGTGGTCCAAAAATGATGGTACTCCRTGAGATGATCAGCTGAGTTTTATGGCAACAACAGGAAAACACAGAGAACAACCTGCACTGTTTCTGTGCCTCTGCCTCTCTCTGTCACTCCACTCTGTCCACTGTTCACTGTGTCTAGTCGATATCATTTTCCCTTTTATTTCAGAAATAAAAGAATGTTATATTATATCTGACTCACCCTTTACATCATTAAGGCCTCCTTCACACTGGATGACCAACCCAAATGTGGATGGTCTTTACTGGGTCTTGGACTGTGAACATGGTAGGCTCTCAACATWAGGTTGCAAAAGGTTGTGGATAGTTTTGAGCATGGAAAAATCTTCCGTAGTTGGTTGYAATGGTTCAGTATCATGGTATCAGTGTATTGGGGTCCTGGATGGAGAGTTATAGCAGCATATCAATGATGTGGAGTCAACATGTACCRTTGTGGCTCAGGTCATTGACAAWTTGAAGCAGGTCTGACCTCCCTGGYCTCATGTAGCTAAGACTGTGATTGTGRAAAKGTCATGGAAACAGCCTAATGAATGAGACACTGTAGTTGTAGAAACACTTATGTGTAACATTAAGTATTTATGTTGGTTTAAAAGAAATAAAAAGTCACTTTGGGAATGACTTTATTTAAGTTGTAGTTACATYCCCATGCCACAAGATGGCACATTKTTCTGTGAGRCAGTCTTGCAAGRTCATGGGCCTTCCCTCTCCAATATGGCAGAAGYGAGGCATTGAGAAACTTCACCAATCGTCTGTCTCGTCATTTCCTTGTGCTTTACAGGAATATTGAATCTGTTTAACAAACCTCTGATTAAACCYGTAGCTGCCTCCTGATTTGATCTGAGAGGTTTGCGTGATTTGGGCTTGGGGAAGGCCATTCCACCTAATGTTAGCCTGGTTTATTCGATCAGAAACCAGTTTTAATGTGTGTTTAAAATCAGTTTCCTGTTGGAACATCCAGYTGTGTTTGCCAGACCCAGATGCCATTCAACCAAAGGGGGAAAAAAACAGTTCAAGTCAATGATGTTAAACTTATTTTGACATTCATGCTCATGACGGGTGGAGTTAAACTTTGTCCATAACTGTACTTTTTTCAGTTTGACTTTGAACTATGCTCTGTTTTTTGGCACCTTTATGTCACAAAAGGTTTCTGCTGTTAAAACACAGAATATTACTGCCTGGGTTCTTTCTTAATATAGACTCTTTTTTTACTCTTTACAGTCAAGCTTTTCAGGAGCTTTTCTTTGTATTTTCGGTTCTCGTATTTGAACCATGTCTTTTTCTACCTCTTTGCCCTTTTCCCTGGAAAGTCAAGTTTTTATTTATCACTCAAACGCAGTTGCTTTGTCTGCTTGTTCACGTCTCAGTGTTTGACCCCTGTGTGGTAAATAAAGTTTGCTTTTTGAACTTCTATGGGTATGAGTCCTCAGGTGAAGCTATGTGTTATGCCCCTAAGTGTGAAGTATAAATGCTGCTGATCATACCTTTTTAAGCATTTTACATGTGAGCATGATGCAACTAAAACTACATCCCGTGTTGATCCATAATGGTATAAGTAAATGAAAAATGAATGAAACAACAGTTACAATATTGTCTAAAATTTACAAAAGTACTTTTACACTAGTGAAACTGCTGTACTTTGTTACAGCAACAGCATAAAGTTGTACAGTTGTTAGGCTTTATGATATAACTTGAATAGATTTAATTACAGCTGGATTGCAACAAAGCATAGAAAAGATGTGAACAATGGTGCAGAAACACTAAATTAACTTAAAGTATCTCTGTATATAATTATAATAATTTGCAGATTTATAGATCGGTATATTGTGAACACAAAGGCGATGGCTTCATCCCAACTGTGAAAAGGGTTATTTCCCAGAGTTGTTCTTTGTATTTGCTGCAGTGCAAAAAAGAGTCAGAAAATTCAACCTGTGATTTTGTGTGGATGGAAGCAGCATGCATCTTATTTCCCAAACTCCAAGCGTGTCCCTCAGAATAATGTATTTTCAGTAAGACGTTTCTTTCGTGTCAGCACTGCAGTTTGCTTTATTTCAGGGATGTGACTGGAGAGAGATGGAAAGAAAGTGAAAACAGCTGGGGGAGCGACCCTCCTCCCCACTGCGGCCTATAGGGCAATGTCCCAGTGGGGTCCAGAGGGCAAGGTCCCCTAAAAGCTCTTGAATTGTTACAAAGTTTGAGACTATTTCTGGTCTTTCTGGGATTTTTTTTCTTCCACGTTATTTCTTATCCGTAAAGCACATACACTTCATCTTCTCTACAACATTTTTAATGAATCATTCTGGGTGAATCAACTATCAGTTCTGACTTTAAACTTCTTTAATTGCATGCTACTTTACTTTATGAGGAGGGGGCTCAATCTAAAAACGGTGTGTACAAAATTCCATACAAAAAATGCTTAAAACTCAAAAACTGTGCAATGGATCTTCAGATTTTTGTAGCTGTTTAGCTCTGATGAAGTGTTATTTATCAGGCCCACCAATGACCCCCCCACCCACCCACCCCCACTAGTGCTACCACAATGCAATATCTATAATAATGACACAGTGTAAAATATTACGTTTAACTATTATGTAGGTTTCTATTAGACAAATCTGACCTGTTGAGAGGTAATGGAGTTTAAACGAAAATTCAACTCTGGAAGACTATGGCCTCACCTGCTCCCGCTGACCTCCACGTTTCAAGCTCAGCTGCCTCCAATCGTCTCAATCCCACCACATCCAATCAGCTCCTGTCTGCAAGTGCAAGAAATACCAGTCAGCTCAATTGCCCCATCTGCGTGCCAGCTGCCCATCAACCTACCACCACCCCTTCTCCACCCTTCATCTTCAAATGGGGGTGCACCTAGTTCAGTCCTTCATGTCTCTTTCCAATCCTCTAACCCAGCCGGACGAGGCAGAAGGCCGCCTGCCCTGAGCCTGGTTCTGCCGGAGGTTTCTTCCTGTTATCAGGGAGTTTTTCCTCTCCACCGTCCCTCAGGATGGGAGTCTGTAATGAAGTGATTCAACACACCTGCTGGTTTCCTCTTTTTATTTATTTATTTTTGACCTCCACCACCAGTGTCGGGCCCCGGGGGGATTAAATCTCCTACCCCTAACTCAAAGCATCTCGTATGAGATTTCAGCTTCACTCAGCGCTCTCGTCCTCTGCCGGGGTCCAAGCGCCAAACTCTAATGCCATTTTTGTCAATAGCCATGTTGGTCCAGTCATGTCAATAAACCTCCTAATTCCAGTCTGTCTTGTGTGAGTCTTTCCAGGTTGAAATGGTTAGCTGTTGAATAAATTAATTGTCAATACATGACACAAGGAATGAGGAACAAGCAGCAGATCTGGTTACCGAGCTTTGTTTTACTTGCAGCAAGGAGTTCATGTAGACAAGGTACAATCACGACAATGTCAACAGTATGAACTGACTCTCTGTATACGTAGCTGTTGAACTGTTTAAATGATCTTCTGCAAAGGAAACTGAGTGTGACCTCCTGTTACAGTATATGACCATTGTAATGGAACTAATACTTTTATGTTTAAGCCAGTAATTCATGACATCTTTAATGACCTAGGTTTTCATGACATGCTGTTCATCTGCAGATAGAATGATTAAAGTCAGAACAAGATTTGCTAACAACAGTCATTCTTAGATATCACTTGTGTTTATCTTTGTGTTTTCCATTGACCTTGTATCAAATCTTACTAAGATGACATAATGGTGTTTGTTAATATATGCATGAGGCCTCTCGAGACACAGCGTTCAACAGTAGTGTGGAGAGACAGTGACAGAGAGAAGCAGAGGCACAGAGACAGGCCAGGTTGTTCTCTGTGTTTCCTGTTGTTGCAATAAAACTTAGCTGATCATCCCACGGAATACCTTCATTCTTGGACCACATATTTCTGTCTTTGTTAAATAAATATTGCCATAACAACCATGTTCAGTCTCTTGTACTTCCCCAGGCTTTACCTCCAGTTCCTCTATCTTGGCTCATCTGTCTAAATGGCAGTCGTAAAAGCAGCTTAACTCTACTAATAAGTTAACAGTTTAGGAAGTTAAAAATCAACAGCTGTCTCTTCACTCTTACAACATTCCTGAGCACAAGCATTTACAAGTCCTGCAAAACTCTTAAGTTAATAGACAAACGCAGATCAACAGCATTAATATCTCTTGTAATTAAATGGACCATAACGTTTCAGATTATAATTTAACCAACAATAGCCAATAGCAGTAGAGACAAGTTTCATCCTAAAGATCTGGTTTAGATCATTGTTACATAGAACTGATATATTTTTCTTATGTATCACCTGCTGTTTTATACGATTGTTGAATAAAATTAACATAATTAACAATTGTGATCTTTTATTGTGGACGGGATTGGCAGGGCTCGCTCTAGCTGTATTACATAACCTCTTGACTAGGGCCACAAACCAAAAATCTGGTTAAAGCCAGAGAAAAAAAAATCCTGTTTATTTGGAGCAGACGTTATTACTCAGGTAGACAAAGCAAAAAAAAAAAAAAAAAAAAAAAAAAGTTTTATTTCAGTTGGAGGATCTTGTCTTTGATTTTTTCTTTATTTAATTATTTTTATCTTTTGTGAAAGTGCACTTTTTTCACTGACTCCCTAGTCTCTCCATGGTTCTGGTCAATAATGTTTTTTTTTCTAGATCCTCTTTCTCACTGAGCACTTCTAAAATCATATTTCAAACACTGTAAATCTCGGGGCACCCCGGTCTAACAACATCAGTGACCATGAGCCAGTCAAAAGTGTCACTTTGTTGTATTTTTTTATGGTAAGAGTTATTTTTATTATTTTTAACACTTGTTAGTTTTTTCCCTTTTGGTTGAGTTCATCTCAAAATGTAAATGAATCCAACAATAAATTAGTTCTAACTTTTTGTTATTTCAGAAAACATTTGAGTTCTTGAAAGTAAAGGTCACATTTAGTTTTAAACTTTTTCTTTCATGTTATTATGATCTTTGATCCTTTTTTTTCTTCAAACGAAGATAAAATACTCGACCAAACCTCTTCATAGCTGACTGACTGTTTGATTGTAACTGCAGTACAGCTTTTAGGCACTCTAATGAGCCATTAACATTTGCCCACCATGTGAAATCTCTACTCTTTACCAGAGTGCCTTATAAATATGCATTTCACAGAGTAGAATTTCTATAATAAACTGTTCCTGGTCTTCGTCTGCCCTTCTTCTGCACTATTACACAAAGATCAATTAACTAATTTCATAATGAAGTGTCTCAATGAGGGTCTAGTTTCTGATTTAATGTTAGATGGACAATTATTTTAAAAAGGCCAGATTAAAACACTCATCATGAGTAAGAGCAAAGGCTTTCAAATATTTCAAGTGCTAATAAATCTCAATGGTTTCATTGTTAAACTATTTTTTGTGTTTTCATGTGAGGTCAGCTGTCAACAACTTTCCCTGTCTGAACCATTAGGAAATGTTCATAAGTGGACTAAAAACATTCCCATCTGCAGCAACATGTTTTAGTCTCTCTAGTCAGGTCATCTGAAACCACAGAAAATATAGAATGAGTGCTTTAATCAAATGTTTTACTCAAAGGATGACCACTGTTTGCAACTGAAAATTTTAAAATGACACATACAAAGTGACGTTTTAAAGGACTTGTAAACTCAAAGCTGGATTAAAAGAAGAAACAAAATAATCCTTATTGCATCCTAAGTACAATAACAAAATGCAATACTACACAAAATACCATATTTTACCCAACAAACAAACAAAAAAGGTTAAAAAAACAATGGAGTTCAAGGCTCTAATATTGTCAAACCACCATTTTTCTTGTGCCCCTCTTGGCTCCTCTTGAGCAAACAGAACAGTTAAACCAGAGTTTGGATGAAAGGGTTCAGATTCTCATGCCCTTCTTCAACAGCTGTTTTACACAACTTTCTCTGCACCTCGTTTCTAGATTCGTAAGTCTTTGATACAGATTCATTTGTTTTTTCTCTTTCTAAGAGGTACTTTTAATTATTATTTTCTTGAGTGCTTTTCCGTTAATTTACAGGTTCCAGAAGAAACTGTAGAATAATTTCTTACATTTATGTGAGAACGAGCAATCTGACTAATGACACAGGTGGGGAAGATTTCAGCTTAGATTCCTCCATAATGGACCATCTGTGTGCATAATTTTCACAAAACCTATATGACTCTGCAGTTTTGTCTCCGACTTGCAGTTCATGTGACACTTGAAATAAATATCGCTCGACCTTACTCTCGGGTGATAAATTGAAATTCAGCGTGTCTTTTACCCCAAAACATTCTCACCCTCTTTTTTTTAACACAATTTTACAAAATTCCAGCTTTTTATTCTCAGGAATATAAATTAATAAAATAAATCAAGACAAAAATGTTTTAAACTTGTCAGGAGGGCAGCTCTGCTCTCAGGGTCACTGACGGAGGAGTGCTCTTGCATTTTAATTTGTTCCATCAGAGAAGCTGCTGCACTCCGTCTTCTCTCTCATTAAGAGTTCAGTTCAAGTTCAGCAAAAAAATCACCTGGTTCGAACTGCAGGGTGTTCATCTGAGCTTTTCTCATAAAATATTTAAGTAATTTCCAACGATAATTAATATTGTATTGTGGGTTTGCTCTAAACAAAGAAGAAGCTAATCAGCTCATAAGAGCATATTGACGTGTTAGCATCACACATTTGCTGCAGCTTTGTGGTAGAGGGTGATGGATTGGACGCTGCTGGAGTTTAGTCAAGGCTCTTATTGTTCAGTGTTGGTGAATCTGGTTGAACTGAACATTGGGCCTCATGCAAGAACATGTTCGTATTTTTATCCTAAATTTCTCTTACTTTTGTTCGTACAAAGGGTTCGTACGAACATGTCACGTCAGATTCAACAAACACTTCTATCTTCAGGAAACGTGCGTAAATGCGCTGCGTAAATTTCCATCTGTTCTATCCAGCTGCTCTTGCACGCGAGAGGAGATTAGCATAATTACCACCCCAAATACACCATATAAGGCTATGCCTCAGATACAAGGAAGTGTTCATTCATTCATGAAAATGACAGCGAAAACTGAAAAAATAAAACCTTTACGCGTTCAGAGATTGAAGTCCGTCTGTCAGAGATTCAGAAAAGAAAATCTCTCATTTTTAGCAGCTCAGCTGTGGGATAAAAAGAGCTGCTAAAAGTATAAACAACTGTGTTAAATCATTTTCATTTATTCAGAAGCCACAGCGCTGCGCACCGTAACCCCCCACCCCCAGCGCGCTGCGCGGCGCAGGTGGTCTCAGATGCGGGTCTGAAATAAGCATTTTAAAATGTTTTTAAAATAAGTCTGGCACTTTGGAGAAAATCCTGGACTTKATCATGTATCCCCTCTGGTCTGGGAACGTCTTGAGTCCCCCAGGACGAGCTGGAAGGTGTCGCTGGGGAGAAGGGGGTCTCTCTACTGCTGCCCCCGCCCGCACCCGATCCCGGATAAGCGGCGGAAAACGGACGAACGGACAATTTATATTTTAAGTCTAAATTATTACATTTAAAATTATAACTCTAATTCAAGCAAAATAGCCTATTGTCAACATAATTATGGAGTGTAATTTATTTTCAACTCAAAATATCTTCAAACTAATGAAATATAAAGTTGTTAGTGAAGAAAACCCATCTGGATAACAGCAGACTGACTGCTCGTAAAATWTACGACAGGTCCGTAAATTTTGTTCGTATCTGAAAAAAATCKTAGAATACGAAAACATTGGTGAATGCCACAAATTCTCCTAAATCACTCGTACGCACAATTTAAGAACAAATCTGTGCGTACAAACGGTTCTTGCATGAGGCCCATTTCAGATACGAACAAAATTCACGAGTGGTCCAGACCTGTTGTATATTTTAAGTGCAGCCAGTCTGCTGTTATCCAGACGGGTTTTATTCAATAATAACTATATTTCATTAGTTTGAAGATATTTCAAGTTGAAAATAAATCACACTCTATGATTATGTTGAAAATAGGTTATTCTGATTGAATTGGAATTAGATTTTAAATGTAATAATGTAGACAACATAAATTGGTGAAATTAAATTAAATTGGCTATTAATGCTGTTGTATAACATTACACTATTAACATGAAGATCTCAAACTACAAACCAACTTAAATTATGCATTAATTGAAGTTTGGAGAGACTTTAAAATGCTTTTTTTTCAGAACCACATCTGACATTTGTGACCAGGGGAGGTGCGCGACTGCTCTTCTTCTGAATAAATGAAAACTATACAACACAGTTGTTTACACTTAAATTAAAAATATCTGACCAAAGGAAAACCAGCGCAGGACTAGAGAGAGATGAATATGATTGAGATTTTTATTTCTGTGACTGTATGACTCACAGGGGGCACGGYATTAACAGCAGTCGTCATTTCATTCCTCGACTTCAGCAGGTCCTATAATTCCACAGCTGACGCTGCTAAACATGACAGATTTTCTTCTCTGGATCTCTGACAGCAGGGATTCACTCTCTGAACTTGTAAATTTCTTCTTTTTTACTTTACCATATCATTTATGAATGGACATTTTCTGGTATCTGGGGCAGGAAATGTATAGTCTTATATGGTGTTTTTGGGGTGGTAATTATGCTACTCGCCTCTCCCCGTGCACGAGCACCTGAAACACATTCATCTGTTTACACTGTTCCTTTACACACTTTTCCTGAAGATAGAAGAGTTTGTTGAATCTGACGTGACATGTTCGTACGAGCAAAAGTAAGAGAAATTTAGGATAAGAATACGAATATGTTTTTGTATGAAGCCCATTGTTCTTAGTGTCCTCCAGTGTGGTCTTCTGCTGCTGTTGCTTATCTGCTTCAAGGATGGATGTGTTGTGTTCAGAGATTGTTTTCTGCAGACCTTTGTTTGAAACAAAAAAATATTTGAGCTACTGCTGCCTTTCTGTCATTTCATTTAATTTCATATTAGTCTGCCCATTCTCCTCTGATTGCTGATATCAACGAGGCATTTTTGTCCTCACAAATGCTGCTTGATAGTTATTTGTCTTTTTTTGACTATTCTTTTTAAACCCCATAGATGGTTAAATGCAGGGGTGATCCTAGCCTATTTGATGCCCTGGGCGGCCAACCCATCTGGCAAGGGAAACAAGAAGGAGACAAGTATACCCGGCCCCTCCCCTTTCCCTTCATTCACAGTCTGTGTGTCGTCAGTAGAGCTACAAGCACTACAGCAGTTTGTAAGAGGTTGTGCAATGCACTGTGAGGCCCAGTTCCTGCTGCAATAAGAAAGTGCAGCAATTTTGAATAAAGAAATATGAAAAACTGTTTAATTTAAATGGCAAATTAGCTTATAACACCAAGCACTGGATAAATCTACCTATTTAATTTGTTTCATTATTATTGTTTTGTTTATGTTTTTTTTTTTGTTTTTTTCTTTAGAGACGAGAATCTCCCCCACCGGCCCCCTTCCTTCAGCCTGTGCGTGTCGGCCCCCAGCAGTAAGCTACACACACTCTACCTGGTGAAGGGTGCTCACTCAGTGCAAGTGGGCAATAAAAACTGATATGTAGTCCAGGATATACGAAATAATGTTTTATTTTTTGAGGGGAAGGGCGGGCCAGGTTCTTCTGCCACCCTTGACGAGATGCCACCTTGTTCAGCTGCATTTCAACCATATCAGAAACCACAACTAATTATTTGTAAAAATCCTGGTAGACCAACAGCTTCTGAAATACTAAGACCATCTGGCAACCACATCACATTCAAAGTCACTTAAATCCACTTTTCTTCCTCGTCTTGATGTTTGAACTTCAGCAAGTCGTCTGTACCACGTCTGCAGGCATAAAGTCGTACAAGGAGACCTTAAAAAGTGGTCGATAGCTGAATGATCAAGTATCATATTGTTTTCTGGTGCTGTGAAAAGTGTTAAAAACTGGTCCTTGATATCAGACTCTTTGCTTCTGTTTTCTCTGCTTTGTAAAGATTTAAAAGAAAATCAATGCACATCGTGCTGTTAGGAGCACAAATATATCTGTCAAGAATAAAAGAAAAGTCGATCCACTTTTTTCAATAAAAAACATCAGCACAGAAGACTACTCCACGTATGGTTTGAGTATCTCTCAAAGGATTTTATAAAAAAATATAACTCAGCAGCAAAATATTAGAAAATAAAGTGTGACAATAAAGTTTTTGCAGAAAGAACTTTGACAAAAAACAAACAATTTGTGTTGGAAGTACTGAGAACAATGATTAGGCTGATAAAACCTCAACATCATTTAACTTTTCATGAGTCGGCACATTTTAGTGTCACTGAATAAAACAAACCTAATATTTTAATTACAAAGGTAAAAAACAACAATGCAAACAAACCTGTGAAAGCTTTAAAACTGTTAACCAAACAATATAAGCATCAGCCATTCCTATAAGTCATTCTGTCTTCCTATTATTTTAAAGTGCACCTGGTGATTAGTGCAGCAGCTGCACTTTGCTGAGTCATCTGTTTACCTTTAACACATGTTCTGTGCAGCTGTCTGGGTCTCCTCGTGCCTCCATTGCCACAGTGTACTAAGCTGTGTTTTTCTTCTATCTTCATTACTTTCCCTTGTACAATTTATAAAAATACAGAGCTTGTTTAGAGCTCTGTCCTTTTGTAGCCAAACCACTCATGTTACCTATTTATTTTATTTACTGTTATTTTACCAGGCAAGTCCCATTGAGATCTCAGATCTCTTTTTCAAGGGCGGCCTGGGCCTGAAGGCAACCTATTGTACATGTTTTGGGACCGGAGTACCTGGAGAAAACCCACGCAAGCACAAGGAGAACATGCAAACTCTGCACAGAAAGACCCCAGGTCCGAACCGGGGATCAAACACAGGACCTTCTTACTGTGGGGCGTCTGTACTAACCACTGAGCCATCGTGCTGTACTGTATACTACAGCTCTAATACCTTACTGAGTCCGCTTCTCAACAGGTAGTGGCCTAGTGGATCCCAGATTTTTCAACATTAGCATTTTAATCTAACATTATAATTATTATGGCCTTTAGGGGAAAAAAAATGTATGTTAGGGAGGTCACCCCCCAATAAATGTTATTTTGGAAAATCTAACGGCTACCTTAACTTTTTACTTTTACTTTTAATACCAAAATACATGTTACTTTTGAAATGTCAGTACAGTAAAAGTCACTTTAAAACTTTTATTCAAGAAATATTGATATAGGAAACTTTAAATTTTAACAATGTATTTTATGGTAAGATATTTGTGCTTTCATTGAAGAATCACTTTGATGTACTTTATATAAGACTTTCTGCCATAGACCATCATCTAGAGCCATCTTTATTAAATTCTGCTGGGAACCCATCCGGACCTGGAGCTTTCTTGTTCGGCATGTTTTTAACAGCTTCACATAATTCAGCTGATGTTATTAGAGGTCTAGTTCTAAAGACTGGTTACTGGGTAATTTTGGAAGTGACACTTTTTCCAAAAATTGTTCAATATCCTTATCTGAAGGGTTTATCTGCGTAGTGTATAAAACTCGATAGAAGTCTCTGAAAACATTATTTACTTCTCCCTGATTGTAAACTATAATCCCAGTTGATTTTAATACCAGATATAGTTGTTTTTTCTTTATTCATTTTAAGCTGGTTAGCTAAAAATCTTCCTGATTTATTACTATGTTCAAAATTTTCTAATCGAAGTCGTTGTATCAAGAATTTTTTTTTTGTCTATGTATTCATTTAACTCTAATTTTGCCTTCCGCATTCTTTGCTGTATTTCTTCGCCTTGCAAAGTTCCTAACAATTTGATGGCTTCCTCTAGTTCGTGAACACGCTCAATTTCTTTTTTCTTTTTATTTGTTGAGTACATTATCTTGCCTCACATAACTGTTTTCCCTGCCTCCCAGAGAGTAGATGCTGATGTTCCTGGTAAGTCATTATACTCTAGATATGATGTCCATTCCTCTTTAAAATATTTTAAAACCTGTTCATCATTGAGCAATGATGTATTAGTGCACCTCGTCTCCTTTGGGTCACGGGACACATTTACTGATGTCACTCCAAAATTTGAATATCATCACGGAAGCACCATTAAATTAGCTGCTTTTGCCATTTTAAATGCTATTGCAGTTGTACTATCAGCATAAATGTGCACATCAGAACCACAGCATGCAGGACTTCCTTGTTTTTTTCTGGGTATGCGGCTCAGCCCCGTCCTTTTTTGTCTAGTGGGAGCAATGATTGTCAGCCTCATGGCTTTCTTTACTACTAATAGTCATTTGCAAAAAGGCACAATGTGAATGCAAACCGCACCAAAACGAAAAAAATAAAGTCCACTTTTGGTCCRGACCAAACAAGCGGACCAAGGGGCTTTCCTGGTCTGACACCCTTAAAAATTAAAAGATGGGTGACCGTTGTGACGACCTCTGCTGCTGTTACCAATTGTGCAGGTGCCTTCTGTTTTCTGCTTCCTTTTAAAGGTCCCAAAAGGGAGGAGATGAGGTGACCTGGAGTCGTTCTTAAGGAGCTTCTAGACTGTAGAAGAAGAGTGGTCTGGATTGGAGTTGACTGACAGCTGTTCAGGGAGGTGCATGGCTGATAGTGGTGTCATAATGGCAGACTGATCGCGGCCCGGTCGGATCCCTCCTGACTTGTTCTCCTGTGTTGGTGTGGTGATTGAGGCTCAGCTGGCTAGCTGATCGTTTGACGACGTGTTCGAGATTGGTGTGACATTGATGAGATGTTCGGAGTAAACACAACAAAGATCACAAACGGAGTTATGGCGGCGGTCCAGCTCGAGGCAGAACCAGGCTTCGGACTCGTTGTTTCCTGAGGACCAGGTGGTGAGGCGCACAATCCATATGTGGCAACTTTGTTTGTTGGACGCGAGCAAGGCTGGTGCAGCTAAAGAAACTCCTAGACTGAAGACTGAACTTAATAATTGCCTTAAAGGGCTTAAACCATACTCTTGTGTCGTGTTTCCCCGTTCTTATGTTGCGGTCTTGTGAGCCGGGCCATAACACTGTGACTAAGCTTTTTGCTCTGATGGGATTGGTTCAACACTGACCTGTCTTCTGCAGCCTACAGAAATATGCATGAATATCAGCTGGTAAAAAATGAGATGAGAAAACGTGGGCAGAAATGTTGGGTAATTAAAACGACTTTATGAAACACTTTCATTCCCATTGTGCTGGAATGAATCAAGCCAACTCTCATGCACCTAATATGTTCTCTTTGAGAAAGAAGACCAGATTTGATTGCATCTCAGTGGCTTTTCACTTGAAGGGTTTGGAATGATGCTGGTTTTCTTGGCACATGTTGATATACAACAAACAGCTACTCATCTCCGATCAACACAGTAAAAATTGTTAGTTAAAGTCTAACAACAGGAGTAAAAGCACTCGGAAAGTGCAAACCTCAGCCAAGACCAATTTTCCCCATCCTGCAATAGAGTTAATGCACAAAAGGAGAGGTGGGAGCACATTTGCAGAACAAGTTCTGACGAAGCGAACCTTTAAGCAGGCAGTATGAATGGGATTTCTTCCCGGTGGAGTCCAATGTGGAAAAAAAAGTCAGAGACAGAGTCACCTGATGTTATTCATCCACAAACTGGTACCAGATTAAGCTACTAAGTGTTCATCAGTCAGATTCCACCGTGTAAAACGTCTGTTTTATCCCCTTTTGTGAGTTTTTAACTATTTGACTTTCTTTATAAAGTGCTTCCTGGTACAGTCGGCTCAAGAAGCGAGTCACCTTTTTTTAAGCGAGTGATTGAAGCAAAATACAGCGCCTGAGCGCTTTCAGCTAAATCAAACACTCCCACCAACTTCTGACCAATCACACAAAAACATTCTTATGTGGAGGGCGTACCTCACATGGTTGATCAGCTGTTCCGGACAGTCCAGCTTCAGCTCGGCTGCACTAGGACCCTCCCCCCACTGTCGGTGACTGCTCAGTTGTTCCCGTAATGTGAAGAGAATCACATTTCTTTTTCTACGTCTCCAGACAGCACGGCATCACCAAAACTAGTTGATAACCGAATAATCACAAATTTTCCCAAAAGTAGGCATCCTGGGAGGTGTAGTCCCAGCGAGTTTGCGACTTGTACTTCCTGTTTCCTACAGGCATGCGTCTGACATAATGACACTTTGCGTAGCCTGGCTGATTCGCTCGGATTAAAAAAAAAATTCCTGTATCCACATCGTGATCCGGAACATCACCAAAATTTAGTGTGTTCCTTTGGCCAATACCCACACATGATAAAAAATTCATGACAATCCATCCATTAGTTTTTGAGTAATTCTGTCCACAGACAGACAGAATGACAGACAGACAGATATACACAACTGAATACATTATCTCCTCCCTTGGCAGAGGTAATAAGTGTTGCTTTAACGGAAAAATGTAAATAATTTCAAGATAAATTCAACTTCAGTGTAATATTGATCAGATCAGTTTCATTACTGCTTTTTTTATGAATGATGTGCTCCATTTGCGATTCATGCATATCATTTGCATACATTATCTGCCGCTCTATCAAATGATCAGACTATCAGCATGGATTCTACAGTGCTTCAATAGTAATATCACAACAGAAAAAGATGTTAATAGAGTGAATGTTAACACTTATGACTTCAGGAAATACAGGAAAGTTCAGTTGAAATGTTAGACAGACTTATTAAAAAAGGTTGGTGTTTTTACCGATGTCTTCTTGCTGCATCAATTGAGCCACTGCTTCTGCATTCAAGCATCAAAGGGGAACTCTTTAAGAAAGAGAACTCTCATTCTTTGTTTATTGAAACAATATTAATTGAACGCTGAGTCGTCTTCACTCTTGCTGGCAGTGACTCAAAACTATCTAAAAAAATATCAGATTCTTCTCTACAATCTGTTTTGTCAGCCATTGTAGCAACGCTCTGTTCAGTCATTCCCCTTTGACATAACTTCCTGTTACTCATGAAAATATCTCAACCATTCATCAAAATGGTGGGTTTATTTTTTTTTGTTTATTTATTTATTTATTTTTGCAATATACAGTATCATCAATATTATCATTCCACAAAYGCAAAATGTTGATGTTACAGGCACTTTTAATGATCCCAACTATAGACAATGAAAAAATTTGAACGTTTGTGCATAAAATGTGTCAGTGGTTATTCACCAGTTATTAGGTTTTTCAAAGTAAAACCCTAAAGTCAACAAAACAGAGTCTGGCACAGTTCCTGTTTTAGGCAAACATAATTCATAGAACATATTTCTGATTTAAAAAAACAACAACTCCTAAATGAATTAAATCTGTTGGACTAAATCTCTGTAGTGTACTGGCTAAATTTAACTGAATGCTTTGAAGAATTACACATAATGACAGCAGCGGCGAGCGCCTCGGTACTTTGGCCAAGTACATCAAAATACACCCTGTGACCGCTGTTTTTCCTTTGAATTTCATTCCTTTTTCCCATCAACAAAATACATCTTTTTTTAGTTGAAGGAAGAACATGCCTCCTTGCCTTCATATTTTAATTTTGTGTTTCTCTGCACCGGTTACAGCACTGCAGAGCGGATGAGATGATGGGTGGAAATTAGCGATGTGCATGTTCCAGTAAAAAACAGCTTTGTCATCCCAGTTTATCAGGGAAGCTCTTTTTGTTTTAAATTATGCAACATAAATCACCTTTTTCTGCATGAATGGCTCTAACATGATTTGACATCTTTGATAAGCTGAGAATAAAGTACAGTTTTTTTCAAATGCTATTGTTATTTACTTTAAATTGTTTACATCATCCTGACATTTTAATTAAACTATCACAAAGGGCTCCTTTCTTTCTTTTTTTTTACAAACATGTAAAATAAAACTGTGTCCTATAAAATCATAAAAAATAAATAGGTTTAAAATTCATTTTACCATTGTTGTTTCACTTTTTTGTATTGGTGCTGACAATGTCAAATCTGGTTCTCAAATATGAATGTTTTTTTTAAACAAATCTGTTTAAACTAATATACTTTAAATCCCAGCGGACATTTATTTCAGTTCACCGTGATAAAACTCAAGTCAAGTCTCAGCAGCCCTGCTTTTAAGCTGAGGTAGCTAATATTTAATATGAGTCAGAGCAGAGCCACGAGCTGTTTGAATATTGCCAAAAGTAATAATGTTGTCTGAAGGTAAAAGAAACACACTGCTGCACTGTGAGGCCTGTGACTGTGKGTTAAGGTAAATGCAGCAGAACTGGATTCTCGCCACAGAATTATGACAAGATGGAAACAGAAATGGAAAAGTCCACATGCGTCCTGAAGGAGTTTGTGATGGAAATGAAGAGAACTGTGTGGTAAATTATGTAGGAAGCACAAGTTCTGTTTATGTTTCCAAGCTGCTGTGAAAGCAGAAGCCCCTTTCGCACTGATAACCAGAGCGCCTGCACCTGCTTCACTGTCTTTTTATACTCACCTGTTTTGTGAACATGTTCCCAGATAGACTGCTGCACTTTGTGTCTCAGTGGTCTGGCATTCTCATCAGTTGTACACCTGGAAAATTTTCACAGGGGTGGCCAGTAAACATTTCAGGGTGGCAACATCAGCTGCTTCAAGCTTAGCCCATCTGGTTGCCTATCTGTTTGCAGACTCGGAGGTGGAGAGAATGTTCTGGCAGCAGAGAAGCTGGATGGGAAATYATATTCAAAGAGTGTGAAGCTTCCTTTCAATTAGCTCAAACTTACAGCTGCACTGGCTGTGTCCAAAKTCAGAGGCCGGGTCCTCCGAAGGCCAAATTCATAGGCCGCTTACGTCACAGCGCTGCGCCGGAGGCTGTCCAAATCCGAAGACTCCTCCGATGTGGCTGACAAATGTGTCCGTTTTTTCCCCCCGGATTGAAGGACTGGTCTGATGGATCCTTCTCGGCCCACCATATCCCATAATGCATTGCGGTCCGACCGGWGATTTATTTTTCTGCTAGTAATGGCGGTTTTAGCAAGAGAAAGAAATGTTTCAAATAAATATCTGGCGGTATAAAAATTTAAATTTTCAAGCAGTTGTGTTGTTAATGCTTTTGTTTTTAAGCATTCTTGTCAAAAATAAAAACAAGCTTGTAAATCACAATAAACATACACCTATGGTATAGGTCCCTAGGTTCAGTGCCAAACTACCCTTTCGACAACCTTAAGTAAGTCCAGATTATTGTGATGGCTCTAAAAATAATCATAGCAGATATTCCCACAGTGGATGGTGAGTTAAGAGTGATCTAGTCCAACCCATTCTCACTCCAAAGTTATCACATATTGAGTCTTTTCCAAAGCTCCCTCTGCATCTGATTTTGACACGTCGGGAACTCCCCTTGCGTCATTTTTTGATGAGATGGAGCAGAATCTGTTGTCATAATTTCTGAAAGTGTAGAAAATGCACAAAAACCACCGTCCCAAAGCCTAAAATTACCTTTATTCACTTTAGACATCCTGTCCCTGACCCTAGTACCTAAAATTAACCATTTTTAGAAAATGTAGGAAATTCACGTTAACTACGTGTTCCAAAAGCTAAAATGATCTAATATTCGCTGTATACATCATATCCCTGACCCCAGTACCTAAACTTGATCATTTATCCTGATCCCTCATGTTAACCTCAGACCCCTGACACAAAGACCCCTGTTGGCGCAACCTGGAAAAGCCACGGGCGGCAAGGACTGACGCAAGGGGGTCACCCGACGCGTCAAAATGAGATGCAGAGGGAACTTTGGAAAAGCTTCAATATGTYGACGAGTTGGGAGTGAGAGTGTGTTATCTAGTCGGCTCGGAAGGACGTCAGGACTGCTCCGACCTCAAATTGGGGATAATCAACAGGTGTGATTTTTTTCCCCAGTGATTCTGTATCAATAACAGTTTTATATTTACATCCGATGGGGGGCAGAAATGGTTGATGTCTCAGTTAGTAGGAGATTTAAAAAAAATCACTTTCAATTTCCAAGAAAAGGAAAACCAAAAACAAAGAAAATACAGAATTTTAATGCTGTTTTATAAGACCTGAGGGGAAAAGTAATGGAGTCCTGCTGGTCCATCCTAAGAAAACCAACAGGTCTGAGAAGCATGTGCATGTTTCTGTTTTTATGAGTCTTACCCGTTTTTATTTTTTATTTTATTTCTTTTTGTAGAATTGAGAATTAAGTTTGGTATTTACTAAGGCAGACACAAAGACCTAAACTAATTTGACCACAGAGACATGTTGAAGCTGTGTCTTGTACACAAGTCAACACCTTTGAGGAGGGGGTTGTWGGCGGACTGTCGACCGAGGGGAAATCCTGAATGTGAGGCAGAAATAACAGCGCCTGCAGTGCTGAGGAGCAGAGAAAGGAGGACGAGGAGAGGTGGGAAACTTATTTCTAGCGGCAGAATGGGTTGGGATGATTGATTTTTTTCGTCTTGTTTACAGTACATCCTACAGGCCCTGAGACGTAGAAATTTATAAAAATAACAAATTTGAAGCTGAGTTTTTGAAAAATCTGTGATGTCTGAAAAAATCTGTGAGATTGCCCTATATGTCCACATGCAAATGGGGGAAATCTGTATAATTTATGGACAATATATATAGCTTGACATGTATGGTATTTAGCATCACTGGTGTTCAATCAGTCTAAAAAGAATGAAAAGGAGTCACGGCTTTGTTTGGTTTATGTGTCACACTGAACATGAAATTCAGAAAGTTACAGAGTTATCTTTAACATGTCATGGTACATTACTGGAGAGATTGGAAACTGGGTCAGATTTACTGTATAGTACTTGACTGTTTTGAGTTTTACTTAAATACCAGGGACTTCTTTGTGTCAACCTTTGTGTCACTTTTCATCAGAGTTGACAAAAATTACATGGGGTTCCATCTTGTTGCCCCTCCTATTTAATACTGACATGCTCCCACTAACTCAGATTATAACAAAGTACCATAATAATGCAGATGACTCACAACTCTACATTACACTGTCACCAGGTGACTATGAGCCTATTCAAACATTGACAAGGTACATAGAACAAATTAATGCGGGGATGTGTAAAATTTATCTTCTGTTGCACGAAAATAAAACTTAAGTAAATGTTTTTGAACTAAAGGAGGAATGATCCAAAGTCAGCACACACCTACAGCTAGAAACTACTGATTAGGCCCACAACMTGGGTGTAGTGATGGTTTCTGAACTTTCAGAAACATTTAAAGACTGTTACAAAGTCGGCCTTCTATCACCAGGACTAATGTCCTAGCAGGGTCTTGAAAAACCCATCAGTGCGTTTATCTTTAGTTGAATTGAATACTGCATCAGTGTCTTCCACAGGGCTGCCTAAAACATCCATCAAGCATCTGCAGCTGGTCCAGAACACTGCTAAAACTAAAACTGTGAAAAAGAAAGTAGAGCACATCACCACAGTTCTAAAGTCCTTACAATGGCTCCCTGTATCTGAGAGAATAAACTTTAAATACTTCTGTTAGTTTATAAATCACTGAATGGCTTATCACTAAAATACATTAAACATTAAATTAAAAGCATGGCGGTAACATAATGACCCCCGCACACAGAAATGCACCAGAACTCAGAAGTCTTTATTCCTAATAAATGTCATGCTACTAGGTGCATCCCAAC
>NW_013952528.1:659167-663033 GCF_001266775.1 Austrofundulus limnaeus | reverse complement strand
GCTGAGTGGTGGGCCTGATGGATAGAGCTTCATCAGAGCTAAAGAACAAAATAAATCTGAAGCTCCTGTGTTTAATATTTTTTGAGCTATAACCATTTTTGAATGTCCAGATTATTTTTCAAATGGGGGGGGGGCACTGATTGGTGGGCCTGATGGATAGAGCTTCATCAGAGCTAAAGAACAAAATAAATCTGAAGCTCCTGTGTTTAATAGTTTTTGAGCTATAACCATTTTTGTATGTCCAGATACCCCCTTTTCATATAAATTGGGGGTCCGGGTTTTGGGGCACTGATTGGTGGGCGTGATGGATAGAGCTTCATCAGAGCTAAACAACAAAATAAATCTGAAGCTCCTGTGTTTAATAGTTTTTGAGCTATAACCATTTTTGCATGTCTAGACACCCCTTTTTCAGATAAATTGGGGATTAAGGGGGTGGGGGGCACTGATTGGTGGGCCTGATGGATAGAGCTTCATCAGAGCTAAACAACAAAATAAATCTGAAGCTCCTGTGTTTAATAGTTTTTGAGCTATAACCATTTTTGTATGTCTAGACACCCCTTTTTCAGATAAATTGGGGATTAAGGGGGTGGGGGGCACTGATTGGTGGGCCTGATGGATAGAGTTACATCAGAGCTAAACAACAAAAAAAATCTGAAGCTTTTATGTTGAACAGTTTCTGAGTTATAAGCATTTTTGCATATCCAGGCACCCCCTCTTTGAAAGGAGCCCCCTCTTCAAATATGGGGTGTATCGTCAAACCCTTGGCTGGTGCAGTGTAGGTCAAACTCTTCTGCAGCCCTGCCAAATTTCATGTTGATTGGTAAAGCCGTTTTTGTGCTACGGTTGACCAAAAATCACTGAAAAAAAACAAAAACAGTACAAAAACAATATGACACCGGCTTACGCTTCGTGTGCGGGGGTCATAATAAACGTGCCTTGCCCTGCCTTGCCTTAGAGATTTAGTTCAAAGTCCACAGTGTGCCAAACAAGACTGACTGTGGTAACCACAGGGTGTCAATTTTATTGTATAATTTTTCTGACTGAAATTTGCTAATGTGGTTGAAAACTGGCTGTTTTTGAGCAAAGTGGACTTCCAAATTCTAAAAAGACTGGGGTTTGCCAAAATGCACATTGACAAGCCACAGCTTCTGGGACAATGTGCTTTGGGCAGATAAGACAAAACTGGAGCTGGACAACAAACCCCATCAGCTCTATGCTCACAAACCCAAAAATAATATGTACAAAGGAAAGAATATGCACATAAAGTGAAACAAGAGGAAGACTTGGTTATTTTGGGCACAGGCTGTCTTCAATACAATGAAATCTCAAGACTATCAAGGCATTCTGGAGCAAAATGTGCTGCTCAGTGTCAGAAAACTTGAAACCAAATGCAACTCAGTGGTCCTCCAATAGGATAATGACCCAAATAATATTGAAAATAACTGAGAACAAAACATTGGACTGTCCTGAAATGACCTGCTAGATCCTGTTAAACATCTGTGGAAGGAGGTGAAACATCTGGAGAAGGAACCCTTCAAACCTGAGACAGCTGGAGCAGGTTGCTCATGAGGAGACAGGTGCCGAAGTCTCAGAGAGAGAGTTACAGAAATCACTTAATCACCTCAAATGTTTGTGCAATAAAATATTTGGTAAAAGTCCCAACTTTTTTATTTAATCAAGGCTAGTTTCATCAGCTTGTTTATCAAAACTAAATCTGCCGAACTAAAATCCAAAGACAACAACTGATTTTGATTTGTTGAGTTTGAGGTTTTCATTTTGTCAGTTTCAAGTTATTTCAGTGACCTTTGGGGAATGTTTTTATTAAGAAAAGGTTCAAAACAAATGTTTGCTTCCGTACAACAGTTATTCAGTAAGAAATAACAATAAAATTGTCAGTGTGTGCACTGCTTCAGAGGTCATCCAACTGGGAAAACCGACTGCCTGAGGCGAGAAACATGTTCAAAACATCTCCACAGAACACCCAGGTGAAATATAGACATGCTGAAAATAATAATTTTAATAAAATAATGAATGTCTTTGATAAAGTTGTGAATAATGAAAATAGTGAGTTTAGTTAGTAAAAGTAAACTGGGATTTATTTTTCTTTCTTTTTTTGGATCATGTCACTGAACTGTGAAGTAACTTCTTTAAAATGTTGAAAAGGAATGAAAGTGGAAAGTGTAGTCTGATTGAAGTGGAAATTTTGTTCTCAAAATTTCAGAACGATAAAAAAAGAAACTTACAAAACTATTTTTTTTCTTACAATAGTTGGCAAAAACACACTCTACATCACTGAAGTCATGTAGCTTGTAAACACACAAACTGTCCATTGAAACGTCTAAATCAAGCATTTTTACTCATGACAAACTCAATAAGTCAAGCATGGCGAAAACAGTCGATTCTAACTCTCATCATCTCCCTTCGATATGTCTTAAAGACAGGCTACTTAAGATTCAAGAGGTTTTGCGGYTGGTTCCGAAGCAGAGGAACCGGAATATTTAAATATTTTCTCCTCAGTTATATGTGGGGTTTGTTGAAAYATAAAAAGAACAATTATCTGGAGTGAAAATCATAACTTGAGAAATTCTATAAAGGATGGCACTTTCAAGCTAAAGTGGGGACCGACCAAGACAGAGTTTTATAAACGAAGATATGCTAATTTTAAGAGTGCAGTGATGTGTGAGGGTTTTAAGGCCACAGCTGCTTTCACTGATGCTGCTACAAATAATGTTTGTCCATCTGTACGTGTTAAAATYAGCAGGTTCAGGCCATCCTGCAGTAATGAATCTTTATTATCTGCCACAATAAAGCAAGAGGTGGGCAATATTGTTTTTGCATGTGTTTGTGTGTCTCCTAGCAAAATATTGCAGTAGTCAATGAACAGATCGTAATCAAACTCTCATTAAGGAATAACCAGATTCACATATATACAGTAGCTAATTAATGYTTGGAGTCGACCTGATTCAAGATGTCTTCCACAGGTAAGCAAAAGTTTTAAAAAGAACACAAAAATGGCTCCAAAAGAGGGAACTTTAGAAATACTGAGAGTAAAGTTTGTGGGGTAGTAGCTGAGACTGATCCCCAACATATAAGGACTAACAAATTAAACAAATTTTTTTGTTTAAAGCTGTGCAATTAAATAGCAGAGTCTGCTCTATTTGTCTGTTGGTAAAATGTCTCATGAACTGCTTGATGGATTTTAAAAAACTTTCAGGAATTCATCATTGAATGAATTTAACAACTGACCTTTGAAGTCAATCCAATTAAAAAAAGGCTCATAGATAAGTGATATTTTAAAACACAAACCTTAGCTGCACAAAAGTAGCTGTGAGTCATTTAGAAAGTGTAGATGGAAAATTGTTGGGCAATATTCATCCCTGCAAGGAATATTAACCATTTAATACAGTTTTAGCACTGCATGTTTAATAGCRTCAAAACCTGGGAAATTTCACAATAAAGAGCCAGACAGTGTTGATTGTTATCTAAGAATAACTTTACAATTTTTTCCCAAAAACTTGACTGACAGTCTGATTAGATATTATTATTAGTAGAAGCAACTCTTCGAATTGTAAGACTGAAAAACCTTAACAAAGACACAGAACTTGGAATTGGACCCATAATTGTTTAGGTCTGYTGGTTCACCTCCTTTAAAGAAGAAAAGATGAAAGATTTTTTTTTCTTGTTCGGACAGAATATAATTTGTGAGCAATCAGAAAAGGGGAGAAAAGTGTCAAAGGTTATGTACTAAAATTGAAAACCTAAAGTACTAAATCTCACTGCGTATCCAAAGCTTACAGGAAACTTGCCRAATTAAAAAGTAGCATTCATTAAAATAATGAATATCAGGCAATACCTATATTGTAACG
>NW_013952528.1:655118-658673 GCF_001266775.1 Austrofundulus limnaeus | reverse complement strand
ATGTCAAAATTTTGACATGTACACTTCTCATTGAACCAGAGTTAAATCCATTCTACACTGGAGGTGTAATTTATCTGGATAGGTTTTTATTATTTTTTAACATTGAGACAGAAAGAAAACAAGTCTAAATGAAATAGGATAAAACAACTTTCTGCTTCTTACCTTTTTTAAAATGTAAGAAGTAGAAGTAAAAGGTCTATGAAAAAAATTCTCATGTAAAGTAAAAAAGGTACGGAAGTCGAGAGCGGCCATTTTCCATTTATAATTTTTCGAAAGTCGAAAACTTCATCGATGAGCAGCCGAGGGGACCAGGTCGTCCATGATTACTGAATGATACACAAGAAGTAAACCATTTGGAAATTAACTCGTTATCTCGAGAAAACGGTCCTCGTTATTTTGTGATAACAAGGAAACCATAAAAATAACTATAAGTGGAAAATGGCTGCTCTCGGCTTCCGTATAAACGTGTAAAAGTATAACTAAAATTTCTATCTAAGTAYAGGAACAAAGTATATGTACTTTTTTATTTTGCAACTCTGCAAATATGCTGAAAATTCTGTTATAGCTCAGAGTATGTGACAGGGATGACTCTTAGCTACTGATGTTTTTGGAGTTGTCTGTGTGTGTAGCGTTAGCGAGATATCTCATGAATCATTAAATTGATTTTAATAAACTCAGAAAATTAGATATCATTAGATATCCATTTTGGAGTCAGCTCCATTCAAGGTAGACACCGCAGCTGATTATCATTAGCAAAGACAAAAATCATTCGATTTCACCCAACTTTAAAAGCACGGCAGTAAAATTTGGTTTGTTTGTAGTTGAGAGTCATTCCCAACACATCATCCAAGCACTAGACGGTGTGTAATAACTTCACTTAAAAGCTCTAAAAGTCAASACTGTCTATCTGTTAGCAAAATTACTCCCAAAACCACTAAAGGGCTTGAAAGAAATTCAGAATTTAAGKGTCTTYGTTTACCTTTCTASGTGTTCGTATCCAGATRGAAAATACACCAATAACTGAATGTTTGAATGTGAWAAGAGTTATACAATACAACARCGCTGGGCTGGATCAYGTTTTATTCTCTCCCYGTGCAATGAGACTCGATTCAGGAAACCAGGACACTTCTATAACGTTATTCAGGCCCTGATTCTGCCTATTGTCATTGTGTCATCAAAAAGGGCCACACTACAGCTGGAGTCAGGTCCTTATACAATTTTCTTGTCCTGGTGTGAAAACAACAGTCCARTTAAGTGTTGACGGTGTGTTCAGGCATGCAGYTAATCTAATAGTACCTCCTGCCCTATGTAACTACATTTTATAGCCACCCAGACCAGTCTGTACACAAAATCATCAATTTAATAACAAAACTTGTCACACAACGGTTTATAAAAATACATCATTATTCATCTAAGAAAAGACTATAAAACGTGTGGTGCATTTTAAAAGTCAGCAGTTAACAAAACCAATAAATTTCTTCAGGATGAAAATAAAACTTTCAGAAAGGAATCACCATGTTCATTTACGACTCATTAACTTTTGGAGTCAACCTGATTCAAAATGGCCACCAAAGCTAGTTTACCTCAGTCATCAGGTTTACAAATACTGAGCTAGAATTTGGCAGGATTCCCACACCTTGGTCAACATCAAATTCAAGGACCTTTCAAGGACTTTCCAGTACCAATTTCCTCAAATTCAAGAACTACGCGCAATGGAAATTACCTACTGTTACCAMAGAATGTTACCAATAAWCAGGTTTAATATCATGTAAATTCAATAAAAACGGAACAACATAGAAGAAAGTGGATTAAATGTATACCCTACGTTCATATCTTTAATACATGGACTGGACATGTAATCATGTCCTGGGAGGTTCAGCAGCTCAGTTTGGGAGGAGGGGATGTGAACATGTTCAGATGCTCGGTGAGGACAGGAGGAGCTGTGGTGCTTCACCTGGGCTCAGAAAGAACGACCCGCCCTACTCTGCTCTGATTGGCTAAAGCCATGACTATGGCTCACGTTATTTGTTGAAAGCCACGTCAATTTACTGTAATCATGAGTTATCAACCGCGACAAATGTAAGTTTTTTATTTATTTATTTATTATTATTTGTTTTTTTACAGATGATGAAAATCAGTCGTGTGAATAGAGAACTTCAATCCCCAAAAAACATTCAAGGACTTTCAAGGACAAGTGTATTTTTTGATTGTTTTCACAAACTTTCCAGGGCCTTGAAATCTTTTTTTTTAGTTCACAAGCTTTCAAGGATTTCAAGGACCCATGGGAACCCTGATTTGGTGTTGTAGCTCAGTCATCCTCAATACAATCTCTGAGCACTAAGATCCAGCATGATCTCACACTATTGCATGAAATGAAGCATTTAGAAAACCTTGAAAATTTCAACCAAAACAGCTCTAAGTGGGTCTTTTCTCAGCAAAAGATGATCTGCGTTTAAAGCTCTGGCATGGTGGGTGGTATGTATTCTTCTTTACTGGCAGGACATGGATAAATATGTGCTCTGACTTAGCCAAATACAGACTTTCCCTGCTGGCTGACCAAAACTGAGAGACAAATGTTGGTCTTTCCTTTGAGCAAACTGTGTGGGTTAGTGCAACTTAACCTTGCTCCTTCACATCCACACATCCATTAGCAACAGTCTTTGCATAACTGCACAGAACCAGGGTTAATAAGCAGAAGGTGGTAGCTCAGGAAAACATCTCAGAATGAGACAGAACCAGATCAATTCCGAGAAGGAAGAATCAGTGAAATAACGTGGCATTGACTCAGGCCAGAATGTTCCCGCAAGTTCTTTCAAAACACTGTGATTTGGCCACAAGTAGTGCATGTACTTTGCTGGAGTCGTACTGTTGCTGCCTGCAGCTGCTTATTCAAGAAACAATCTGTTTCCATGGTGCCATTCCTCCGACTGGTTTCCTGCTATGAAATAAATCCTTTGCTGCCCTCTGATGTATGTTTGCGAGAAGTAGATAAAATGACAAAACTGAGTTCTAAAATGCAGACATTTCTGTCTGGCTAATGTAAAATACTGATTTCATATTAAATCCGAGAGGTATATTTAATGTAATGAGGCAACGGTAGAAACATTTTGTTATTCTGTATTTAATGCCTTCTTCCTCTTTTTTATTTTATTTTTTTAGCCATTTCAGCAGAAAGCAAAACTGAATATTAGTTTCTTGGTTTCTTCATCATCAGTGACTTTTTTTAAAGAAGAAAAAGAAAGAGAAGAAAAAAGTGAAAGGTAATGGGAAAGAGTGAAAGAGAGATTAGAAGATATGTGAATTTTATTTCTACAAAACACAAGACAGCACACACGACATCTTGGCTGTTCACCTACAAAAATAGAGAAAACAAAAACACAGCAACAAAAATGCATATCTATTTAATTATAATGATTATAACCTTGCTGAAAGCTATACATATATATATATACTGTCGCATCACAGTCACTCCTCAGTTCGATAACTGCTCTTCACCTAGCCCAGCTGTGCAGCATGTGTTGTACCTCGTTCCTTTCCTTCAGGGAACAGTAGTTA
>NW_013952528.1:649096-651962 GCF_001266775.1 Austrofundulus limnaeus | reverse complement strand
GTACAACACATGGTGGCCCCGCTACACAGCTGAGCTCGGTGAAGAGCAGTTACTGAACTGAGGAGTGACTGTGATGCGAAAGTATGTATTTATATGTGCAGGCGGAGCCTGACATCTGTCGTCATCACGTCACCTGCCTAAAGGCGTGATTAGAGGTGGCTTCAGCCAGGACACGCAGGAGCGTGGGTTCCCATACATGATGTTGTACCGAGTGAATTGACTGAAAGGGAACCTCCAGCAGAACCAGGCTCAGGGCAGGCGGACTTCTGCCTCAACCGACTGGGTTAGAGGACTGGAAAGAGACGTGAAACTGGATCAAGTGCACCCTCTTCAGAAGATGAAGGGTGGAGAAGGGGTGGTGGTAGGTTGACGGTCAGCTGGCATGCAGATGGGGCGATTGAGCTGACTGGTATTAATGCACTGGCAGACAGGAGCTGATTCGATGAGGCTGGGGCTGAGACGGTTGGAGGCAGCTGGGCGCTCGGCGCAGCAGGCGGGGAAACCAGATGAGGCAGGAAGAGTCTTCCAGTCTGAATTTACGCCCAGGCTTCATAACTGACAACCATTTAAACACTGTAAAAATTTGTCCATCTGACCACAAACTTTCACATAATTTGGGAAATTTAAGAAGATTCTGACTCAAATTAAGTAAAATAATCTGCCAATGGAATCAGACAATTCAATTCAATTTGATTCAATAAATTCTAATTCAAAATTAACTGCACTTGCAATTGCACTTGGTAAAACGCCTTGAAATATGGAACATTTCCAGGCTAACAAGATTACATAATCTGTTGAGATATAAAAAAAACGTTTGATTGAAAGACTCGGTTAGATTGATTTTTTTTCAGCATCCTCTCTCTGCCTGGACTTTTATTCTCCTTCGCTAATAAGAGAAACAAACAAAACAGCAAACTTGTATTCTTTCACATTTTTTTTCTGGACAAAATGCAACACAGAACCTTTTAAGCACATCACCATTATTATTTCCCCCCCAGGTTGACACCTGCAGCATCTTTCAGATTTGGGAAGTATGAAAGAAGAGGAAGTAAAACCTATAAAAAACTATTCAGACTCAAGTTCAGTTTTAATGAGTATTAAAAAAAACAATCACTCGGACAGCAGGCCAGACATTTTACTAGAAATTAGTCACACACTATTCAGAATACAAAGGATGGGGTTAAATGTTGTTTTTCTCTGGGTACCAGCACATATAGGGGTAAGAGAAAATGAAAAGGCAGATAAAATGGCAAAGGAAGCAGTTCAAATAATTAAGACAAGTAAATCTGAAGCAAGAAGCATAATTAAAGAAACACTGAAGAAAGAGTGGCAGAAGAGATGGAAGAGCGATAACAAAGGGAGGTGATATTATAAGATTCAAAGGGTGGTAGGAGAAACGAGAGCTGGATAAAGGAGCAGAAAAGAAGAAAGAGTGATAACAAGGTTGGGATTTGGACACACAGGACTTAATTTTACACTTTTTTGCAGTACAAAAACACAATACAAGGAAATGTGATTACTGTGGACAAAATGAAACCATAGAACATGTTTCAAAAKAATGTCAGAAGTACAAACAAGAGACAATTTATGATAAGACAGTTCAGAAACATTAAGGAAAGGTTTGACATAACAGACACATTACAAAGGAATTTAGGGAGCAAATCATTATATGATTTTTTGAAAAAAGACAAAATTGTTTAACACAATTTGAGTCGATAGTATTTTTTTNTCTCTGAGGAATGCTTCCAGCACCTTGTTGAATCTATGCCACGAAGAATTGAGGCAGTTCTGAAGGAAAAAGGGGGTCCAACCCGTTACTAGCGTGGTGTACCTAATAAAGTGGCCGGGGAGTGTACATACACATATGCATGTACCATTCAGTCAGTGTCCGACCAGAAAACCCAGGATGTAAACACATGTTTGTGTGCGGTTGTGAGCATGCATTTATGTGCAAGATCTGTCCAATGGAATGTTTGAAAGTGACTGTGGAGGACCACAGACCCTACTCGTGCCTTCTTCCTCTTGACAGTCTTGTTGGTGTTTAGAATGTTTTGCCTTGTTGGGGAAGAAAGAGGACTTTCTTCACTTACTGACCTTTCAGTGGAAAATCARTCATGTTTTAAGCTGCTCTGCATTCTATGAAGTCGAGTCATTTGTATACTCGGTCTGCTCAAGTGAGGAAAAACAGACTGATGATGCTGGAGAAAATATTGGTTAAGGCTTTCAAGCACCACTGATTCACAATCGACACAGCAGTAGGAGAGGCTTATTACATCTGCACCCAATGAGCTTTCTAACCCTAGTCTGTCTACATCCATAAGTTTCATTATAAAAGTCTTAAAATTTTAAAAAGTACAARTCAATATAGATTTCCAACACTTGTAACACTCCCAAGAGGTCTGTAAAAGCCATCATCAAAAAATGGAAGGATTATGGGTTGTGTGTGAGCTTAAACAGCTAAACTGCTCTTGGTGGATGTGAGGGAACCAGTCATATGAATACCTGTTAGAGCGGACACCTCTGCTATGGCCTGTCAGCATTATATAAAATAGTATTATAAAGAAAAACTTTCATAAACATGGATCAATGTTCATCAGATCGGACAAATGAAGCTCCCAGTGTCCTTTTGTATAAAGGTTAATTAGTCTTAAACATATTCACCAATTAAAAAAAATTAAAATAAATTCAATCTGGAAAGACTCACACAAGACAGACTGGAATCAGGAGGTTTATTAACATGACTGGACCACATGGTTATTGACATAAATGGCATTAGAGTTTGGCGCTTGGACCCCAGCAGAGGACGAGAGCGCTGAAGCTGAAATCTCATATGAGATGCTTTGAGTTAGGGGCAGGAGATTTGTCA
>NW_013952528.1:642289-645889 GCF_001266775.1 Austrofundulus limnaeus | reverse complement strand
GAATAGATAGATTTGAAAATGTAAAAAGAAGCACAATAATTTTAGTAGGATAAAAATTTCAGCGAAATCATCTTTAACCACACTCCATACCAGTAGGCAGCGGTAATGCGCACCTTCAGTTTTGCCTTTAAACACCACAGGAAGAAGAAACAAAGGAAGTGATGTAATATGTTGCTCCTACTATTGATTGGTCCGGCCGTGTTCCCCTTTACTAAGTTCCGACTACAAAACCGGGTACGCTTCAAGCTGAATACTTAGCCAGAGCACATTCTCACAAAAAAATAAATAAAATAAAATAAAAACTTGTAAAATCCAGGCTTAAAGGCCACATAGTAGCAGATGACTTTTCCTCTAGCCATTTCTTCCCTGTAAGGTAATCTCTTCCTAATGTGTTTTATTTTTCTGCATGACGATGCTTCGCTAACTAGCTCGCTAACATGAGTTTAACYTACATAAGCTGGCGGCAGCTTTTAGCCTTAAGTTACATCAGTAAAACCTTAAAATGATTCATATTTAGTGATAATAAAAAAACGTTTGTTTCACTTGCTAT
The DNA here is from genome assembly GCF_001266775.1 of Austrofundulus limnaeus. Classification (NCBI taxonomy): domain Eukaryota; kingdom Metazoa; phylum Chordata; class Actinopteri; order Cyprinodontiformes; family Rivulidae; genus Austrofundulus; species Austrofundulus limnaeus. Next base: position 645,339 of record NW_013952528.1, on the reverse strand, counting down.
GCTATAGTTAATGTTAGTTTTTAAGGCAGTCTGTTCTCGCTAACCGGTGTTCTGTCGAAATGTGTTCACCCGTCAACGTTCAGTTTTCTGTTTTTATAAGGAATAATATTTTAACGAGAAGCTTTTTGTCTCTTTTTAGCAGAGGACACCCATTGTAGCTCACGTCCTCTGTGCTCAGTAGTAACATAAGAATACACAATACTGTTAAAGCCATTCGGCCGAGTCGTTCCTCGTGGTTGATATCACGAGGTAAAGACAAAATTTGGTCAAAATTTGTCATTTGTAACAGGTGGAACAGACCCTGATGAATGCAAAACTCGCAGACTTCTTCATGTAGACCTTCTATAAAAACCTTTTGGACAGTCCTCTTGGAGCTAGAGCATTGAATGATCACCCGGCGAGGCACAGTTCATTGCAAAAACATCATGTCCTAATTTAATTGCAAGAGCCAACCCCCCCCCCCCACACACACACTTCCTATGAGTTCCAAAATATATAAATGTTACACAAGATTATCTTTTGATTTTTGGTATTTAATTGCACTTTTGTTCTTCGTGTTCTGTATTGATCCTGGTGTTTTTCTTTAGCATTTTGATTATGAATTAGATCACAATGGGAATAATTGTTCTAACTTTCTTGTGATATCCAAATAATAATAGTGGATAAAGTATGTAATGCTACTTAATAAATCAAAGTAAAACCAATAGACTTGGACAGGTGTGGACACAAATTTTGAGGGAGGAACGTTTTTTTTTATGCAACACCTGGCTAACTTCTAGTAACGCTGCAGCATTTACATCATGATGACATTAAAACAGTTTTCAAATGCTCACAATGAAACTCAGAGCTCCTTAAGTTAAAACAAATTGTTCAGACTAAAGTCAAGTCTTAAAACTATTTGTGCACTTAAATTTTAAGATCTTTTTGTTGTAGCGATTTCCCTAAATTGAAAAGTGTAATTATGTGCAAAAATGCTCATAATGATGAATGTTTTTTTTTACAAAATTATAACTAACCTGTTAAAATTTACACATCTGTTTAAGATATATTTAATTTATTAACCTTCCCCAATAACAACCATGCTAAAACTTGTACGAGTTAGCTATGTAGCCCCAAGTTAGTGTCTGCCAACTTCTCTGGGTGGTTAGCTCTGACGCCTCACAGCAAGAAGGTCCTGGGTTTGATTCCCGGTTTGGACCTGGGGTCTTTCTGTGAGAAATTTGCATATTCTCATGCTTAGGTGGGTTGTCTCCAGGTACTCCGGTTTCCCCCACAGCACAAAAATATGTACAATAAGTTGAACTTCAATCCCAGGTCATCCTATCAGAAGAGATCTGTGATCTCAGTGGAATTTACCTGGTTAAGTAAAGGATGATAATAATAATAAAGTTGTTTTTCTTTTGGCTGCTCCTTTCTCTAGGTGTCACCAATATGACCCGGCTTTAATTTAGTGCCAGTTTAACTTTTAAAAGTAAGATTTTGGTTTGTTTTAGTAAACCTGTGTTTCCTCTTTTAGCTTTCACCCTGACATGTCTTGTGTCAAATGTTTATAGATCGTGTTCTGTTCTCTCTAGGTTTGGAAATGAGGACAAAATGTGATTTAATTTGTTTGTCTCTGCAGACATGTCTTTCCATCAAGATCGGGGTGGTCCAAGAGGAGGAGTTCCRCCAGGCCATCACGGTTCCCCTCAAAGCTACCGGCCCACCAACCTGAGGCCTCCCCTCCCTCAGCCTCCTGCTCCGCCCTACAATTATGATCCCCGGGCCAGTTCAGGTTACCATGGAAACAGTGGCTACATGCCCCCACATCCAGATTTCATGCAGTACCCTCCTCCGCCACCCTCCCAGATGCACAATACCCCCAACCAGTGCCCAGTGCGCCCGCCGTTCCCGAAGCCCCTCACCCGGCAAGGCTTCCCTGACCCTCCACCCAATTTCCCACCCCCTCCGTTACCCAGCTCGTCAGCTGGTCCCACTTCAGGGGTCCAGGTGTCTGCTCAGAACTCCTACCCGTCTTACATGATGCCACCTGTTCCCCCACCCCCTTTACCACATCCCCCCATGCCTCCCCCCATCGCCTCTCAGTCTATGAGCTACCACTCGCCGTACTCCTTGAACTACCCTCCCAACCCTCCCTTCCCCCCTCCCACCTTCAGCCCCAGCTACGCCCAGAGCCCTGGCCCCTTTCAGCCAGACCACGGCATCAGACATGGGGGGCCGTACTTGTATGAGAAGCCCAAGAACACGAGGAGGTCTCCAGATAAAGGCTATCATCATCACGACGACCACCGGCAGAAGGGCCATACTTTCAGYGACAGACACAAGCCGGAGTTTCCCGGAGAGCGGAGGGAGCGTGGGAGGAGTCCCGACAGGCGGGGGAGAAGTGACGGGGGGCGCCACAAATCTGAGCATGACCGAGGACGGACTCCCCCCAGACACAGGAGCCGGGACCGCAGCAGGTACGGGGACAGACCAAATGCCCCCCGACATCTGATCGTAAATGTTTTCTAACTCCTCTGTTTTGTTTCCAGAGAGAGATATCGTCACAGAGACAGTCTGAGGTCCCAGTCCCCGGAAAAATACAGRAAGAGGCCTCGAAGGTACACATGAAGGCGCTTCTTACTTTTTCTATTAAGCAGCAGTAATGTTAAAAGTACAAATCAAAACAGCCACCACAGAGAGGTGTGCAACTGATACTTATGTGAGAAAAGTCATTTCTTTCTCATAGTTGGTCGTTTAATCCCAATAAAGTTGTACAACTCTGCCACCTGSTGGCAGACATTGTTACCTGCAGTGATCCTTCAGTAGGTGTACGTAATCTAAAGACTGTGATAATATCCACTTTAAATGTTGTTTTCAGTCAGCAAATCAATCAACCTGTTTATACTGCACTTTGCAAACAACAATACTGCACTAAAGAGCTGGTTAGCCAAAAAAATAAACAGTGTCAAAGAATAATGATATCAGTTTTAAAGGGGCAATATTATGTGTTTTTCAGGCGTACATTTAAATACTATACCATAATAAAGTATCTATGTCACCTTTAGCTG
>NW_013952528.1:624113-640215 GCF_001266775.1 Austrofundulus limnaeus | reverse complement strand
CGTGTTAAAATATATTTTTAAAAATTTACAAAACTAAACAGCCTACAGTATTTTTGCAGTCTTAATTTTACAGTTAAAATATATGTTTATCAAATAAAGTCTAATGTTACAGCTAATCGGGAATCTCTTTAACGCACAAATCGGCACAAACAGGACATTTGTGGCTCATCTTATCTAATTTGTAATGTTTTTCTTAAAGGTAACCCCGACTAGTTGTAACTTTAGACATTTGATAAATATTTACTTCAACTATTAAACAAAGACKGTAAAAACACAATATATTGTCATATGGACTGCGCCATATTATTTACACCACARTGCATACTGGGTAGATGATGACGTTCACTAGGTGTTGCGGTGTGAGGCTGCGAACTCTCTCTATCCTGAAGGAAAATTTTGGACAATATCAGATGATCAGCACTTTCAAATGAAACCAGATCGTTTTGACAGAGAGGAGAATGCAGAAATAACTCAACCTGCACTTGATAATAAGGATGGAGGACCTCAGCTTAACCTGTTAGCTTTGGTGTTAGCACCTGAGCTAATTCGTATACCTACAGTGAAATAGTGTTAGCTGTATGTGAACTAACACCACATATTTATTATTTGTTTTTCAGTGTTCTCAGTTTCAGGCTCAGGTCTTGTTTCATTTCAAAGGGCTGACTGTCTGATATTGTCCAAGATTAGACTTCAGGGTGGATTGAGCTCACTCGCACCAGAACACCTAGTGAACATCAGCATTCACCTGTTGTGCAGTGTGGCGTAAATAAAAATATGGAGCCATCCCTGTGACAATATATATTTTAAACTTATAAAAACTAAACGGCCTACATTATTTTTACAGTCTTTGTTTGACTGTTGAAATAAACGTTTATCAAATAATGTCTAATGTYACAAGATGTTGRGGTTCCCTTTTAAAGGACTTTATTTACTTGTCCTCTGAAACATTTCTCAGTTAGTTCTTTTTTTTTTTCTCAAAATCCCTGATGTTTTTAGCCAGTTGTCTGAAAGTTTGTTAATTCTCATGAGTAAAACATCCAGGCAGAAACCTGACCTGTATTTTAGTCCAGGTTTTTTGTGGGCTTTGTTCCTAAACAAAATCAAGCCCTACTCRGGGTTTTTCTGCTGGGACAGCCCGGATGTCGAATGTCCGTAACAAAACTGTTGAAAAAGGGTTTAGAGTTTCATTGGGACTGAGACTGAAGGTTCAAATGGAGCCACTGTATGAAGACTGAAAGCATCACAATTAAATACGCTCCTCTAAACGCATTCAGAGTTTTCTTTTTTAGTGACATAATTAAGTTTAGCCAGTTTTCATGATCACATTTCATGATATCTGTGACATTCTTGCAGCTCTCAGTGTCTGTCTGTCATTATTATTTCCATTAAATTTATTGACCTATAGAGTGGCAGTGTGTAAGCCTTTTTCAGATGCAACATTAATGGCTTTACGCGTGATGACATTCAGGTTCTCAGATGTTGGACATTTTATTTTCTAAAGTTTCATTCAGACATTCCTGTAAAGGGATGAAGAGTCCCAGCAAAGGTGTCCTTACAGAGGATGGAAATACAGTATTTTTTTCACTTCATTAGATTTTATGGAATATTGGTGTAATTCTAAGAGTTTGATAGTTTTTCACTGGGTTCAGTAAAAGCTAAAGAGAAATACCAGCATGTCTTCAAATCATTAAAATCTAAATTTGACAAGAATGTTGTTCATATTCTCTCTGTCTGCATCGGCTTTGTTCACGTTGAGGAAAAACACAAGCTGCAGGCAGAAACCCTGTTCTGTACAATCCTTTGTGCCTCAGGGCGACTCCACAGTTGTGGGGACCAGTAAACTGCGGGATCTGTACGAGCGGTTCGAAGAGGAGCTCGGAAGGAGGCAGGAGCGAGCCAAGGAGGCTCGACCCAAGTGGGACCCGCCCAAGACCAAACTGGACGAGGATCCAGGTGTGTGGCACTGCGGTACTGACTTGTGTACCTGTTGTTGTTTATTATTTTTTTTATTTGTGCCTCAGTTGAGAAGCTGCATCAGAGGAATTTGTGTTTTGTTTTACTGTAAAGGTAGATTTACTTATTTGAGATAAAATTTTAGCTTTAACTGCACAAACCACTTTAAAGAAGTATAGAGCAACCTCTTAAGTTTTATTTTTATTAATTTTTTTGTAATTTCTTATGCGTTCTGTAGGTTTCTCAGAGGTTGTTTTATTTTATTTTTTTTAAGATTTTGGATGGCTTTTCAYAAATTTTCAGTCCAGTACTTGACTACATGCAGGAAAATGGTATAAACTGGACTGAAAGAATGAAAAAAGCAACCAAAGTTTAAAGATGAAACACATTTTGGAACCACTGAAGAATTAACAATAACTAGAGAGCTTAGAAGGAAAAAAAAAAACATGAGCAATGACTAATTATTTTTAAAGCTGTAATGCAAATATCAGTCCTTTTACACTCTTTTAATATTTGATTCTTTAATTAGAACCAGTCCCTGATTTTGCTTGAACTTGTATAACTTTTATAAGCATAAAACTTCAGCAATTAGCAAAACAAACAATAGTCAGCCCTGTATTCCTAACAAGCATTAAATTGTTTTTCCAGCATTACGTTTAATATTATGTATTCTGGATGTTATCTGAAGGCCTGTAACTTTGACAGAGTATTTGTACTCTATAATAATATAAATCTCACTTTCTAAATCTTATTTACTGAACATATAGCTGCAGGCACTGATTTCACAGTAAAGTACTTGAATGAAAACGCTGATAAGACTTGAAGACCCAGCTTTAGCTAAGAGCCAGAAACCGTTCAGCTGAATAGTAWTTATAATCCTCAATTTGGTGCGAGGTTTCTTCATTTATTTATTTATTTTCCTTAACGAAGAGTGAGAGAAAAAGAAAACGAGGAACAACACTGGCAGCTGTGCTCCTCCTTTTAATCTCAGAGATGCTTGTTAGAAAATAGAAATCCTAATGCACAAGTCTGTTCAAACAGTTGATCCTCAGAGTGTGTTGTAAATATTTTTGTTTGCTTAAAGAAACAAATAAATGTAAATTAGGTAACGGATTTAATAATAATAAAAAACGCAAAAATTAAAGGAAAACACGGCCCACGTTGGTTTAGTTGTTTTGTTAGAGGCTTTTATTTTGGGGAAAATGTGATGAATGGCTCCGATCAGGACAGCTTAACCTGTCGACCAGCTCCGTTTATAGAAGCTCTTTAAAGTTCTGATTAAAGACGGCGATGCGCTCTCTTCTCAGACGACAGCAGCAGTGAGTCAGACTGCGAATCAGACGAGGAAGGAAGCAGCTGCTCCAGCAGCTCCGACTCCGAGGTTTTTGATGTCATCGCCGAGATCAAGAGGAAGAAAGCTCATCCTGACCGGCTGCATGAGGAGCTGTGGTACAACGACCCGGGACAGGTCGGTCTGATCTAACAATAAGATCATTTTTTTTGTTTTGTTTTTTCAAAGCCCTGGGAAATTCTTTGGTAATTTGTACATTCATTACAATTTTACTACACATAAAGCTTTCAGAAACATGTAAATAGAATTTGTTCATTCAGTCAAATTTTACGCAAACTGGGTCCCAATCGCTCCAAAAATTACCATCCTCCAAACTGTATRTATGATTTACTTGTGGCTGCTGCACATTCATTTGTAAATGCTTATCTTAACAAAAACGGCTTAATATATAGTTAATTGGAAGCGCCTAAAGTGTTTTAGGAGTCATTAAATGTTGGTTATACTGTACGTGCACATACACATCAAAGGTACTACTTCACAAGAAAACTTCCTAAACGCTGAGTTTCAAAGTGCAGGAGAGAAACAAAGGTCAGCAGCCGGCAGCTCGGACATGTAGAACGTTTCGCAATCTTTGTGTTATACATGGCAGGTGGAGCAGCCGCTGTCCGATTCACGTATTTTCTTTCTGTCCAGATGAATGATGGTCCCCTGTGTAAGTGCAGCGCCAAGGCCAGACGTACAGGGATCCGCCACAGCATCTACCCAGGAGAGGAGGTGGGACACGCTGTGAATAAATCACCCGTTCATAACCTTCAGGCTGTGCCACGCAGGGCCAAGGGCATTATTTCACTCTGTGAAGTGGATTTCCATACAGACGACATTTACTCATCCACTAAAGGCACAATAAATGAGACTCTGTAAAGAAGTAAATTATATTATTATAGCTYTTTTTTTATTATAACTCATTGGTTACATTTTTATGACCAACTTTAGCTTTTGAACAGCATCGTTTATCTGATTGTCTTCACCCAATGAGTGCAATACATTTTAGACACACTTAGAGGCTTTTATGTTCAATAAAAATCAATGAAAGTCATCCGTTTCGTAATAAATCCTTAACAATAAAGGGATTATAGAGGTGTTTTTTTGTTTTAGATTTTGCAACATTTTAGTTATGTCTAATTCACACACTTAATGAATCGACAAATATTTTCCTAATTTTACGATTTACCTTTAAAAATGTTGCTTAATTGTTTTTTATGCTTGATATTTCTTACATGAGCAGCTAAATTATGGGTTATTGCATCGTTCATATTTTTTGTGACTTTCTTTAACCAAATCCACACACCAGTGTTATTTTTTAAATTTTTTAATTTTTTTTGTTTTCCAGCCCGCGAGGTCGTGTCGTCCAATGAACAACAAYGCAGGAAAACTGTTCCACTACAGAATCACTGTGTCACCTCCTACCAACTTCCTGGTACGAAGGTGTTTTGTTTCTCCCGATGACCGTCCGGTCCGTGCAGCTGCTTCGCGTGTTTCACGTCCCGAATCGTTCTGCTTTTCTCTCAGACCGACAGGCCGACGGTGATCGAGTACGATGATCACGAGTACCTGTTTGAAGGCTTCTCGCTCTTCTCCCACACACCTCTCACCAACGTAAGTCTGTGTTCTACAGGATCGGGCCGTCACTGAACTCAGTCAAGTTTTTTTTTCTTTCTTTTTTATTTAAAAAGTACAATGCACAAATGCGCCGGAATTATCACAACAACTAAATTTCATCTGTAGTCCTGAGCAGATAAAAAGGTAACAGTTCATAAAACAAGTGCACAAAACAGACTAAATTCACCACTGCCCAACACACAAGCTCCTCAGTCTACAAGGTCTACAGTTAAATTGGGTTACAGGTGAATGCATGACTGATTTTCTTTCAGCCAAACTTTGTTTCTTTTTAAAAATGCAATAACTATCACATTCTATGTTTATACACAGTCTATTTTTATACAGTTTGTCGTCAAGGTGCTGGGAGTTTCTTTTTAATTTACAAGCTTTCAATATATTCTTTGAAAAGCATTGTTTATGCTTCAACATACAACACCAACTTTGTGGTGATACGTTAAGAATGCCCTTTCCTGTTCCTACGTGGCTGTACCTCGGTGCACAAAGTAACGACTATAAAGATGTCGTTTGAGTTTAATGTGGAAGAACAGAGCCCTGACCTCAGCTCCATCAAGCACCTCTGGGATGAACTGGAATGGAAATTGTGAGACAGACCTTCTTGTCGAACATCAGTGCCTGACCTTATAAATGCTTTACAAAATGAATGGCCACAAATTCCCACAGAAACAATCTTGTGTAAAAGTCTATAAGGCGCTGCAGAAAGGGGACCGGCTCCATACAGAGCCGGTCCCCTGACCGGCTCTGTATGGAGCCGGTCCCCTCTGATTTGGCCACACCTGACATCCAGAATGTCAGGTGTGGCCAAATACTTTTGTTCATATAGTGTAACTCTTAGATATTCATCCTTGTTACAATATACTAAAATGATAAAAAGAAAAAGGAAATGAAACAATATTTTCCTATTGTTGAACCCTAATGTCTGATGTGGATAAGTACATATTCTTACTTTGTTCTAAGTGTAGTGTCTCCACTCGGACTAGCTCATCAATTTGGACAATTAACCCTTATTTCTTCAAAATGAGGTTGTTCAAAGAGCAATGTATAACAGTAAGCCCAATTACATATTTATTTGAATTATCATAAGGCCTGACTATTTTCAGTGGTGAAACTGTTCTTGAAAAAAGAGGCAACATGTTCTGGGTAACTTTCTTTGAGTTTGAAAAAGCACAAGTCATTGAACATGAAAATGCTCAGGATTTGTCACTCAAAATGTAAGAAAAAAAAAGCCTTATTAATTGGCTGAATGATCAGTCAGTCTACCTCTGATCTTTTCATTGGTTCAGTCATGTATCATTGGTCAGATATTCCACCGATCCTCAGTGTAAACTCTCTTCTGTCTTATTATCTCTCACCAAACAGACGCCAGCTGCTGCCCAGCCGGGTTTTCACTGACCATTACAGGCTACAGTCCTCCTCCTACATGTCTCATCTGGCAGATCTATTTATTTTTTTATTATTTCTGTCAGGGTTTGAGTTTGAAAAAAAAACACCTCCTCTTTAGCTCCACTTTCCTGAAACATAACTTCAAATCAGCTTTTGGCTTCAGGTCGACTTCTTTGTAGCCGGGACAAAGTGCTTCCCTCTCGCTGGGCTGACCTTGTCACCGAGTCCTCTCCCTTCCGTTTGAAGGCCCATCAGTGGCTGTCAGCCATTAAAGAGGTTGTGATTTAAAAGGAACATCTCTTTCTGGAGCCATTTGAGCTGAGCTCAACTTTTATCCCAGGGAGGAGCTTCAAAGAGGGCAAAAAATCGACGGGGGGTGGGGTTCAATTTTTTTTAAGAAAAATGAGCCCAAAGTGTGGCTGTTGTCTGTGTAGAGATGCTTATTCAAGTAAATTTGCCTGAAAGAAAACAGTGTGATCAATACCTTGAGAAAAAGGCCCTGAAGATCCGGAATGATTTGAACTGGATAATTTGRGGCAACCCTTGTTAAAAGCTAGGGCAAACGCTTCCTGACAGTGCAGAGATTTGTAACCCCGAGAGCGTGGCGATATTAGCTCCCTGCTAGTTAGCCGCCAGGATGGGCAAGAATGAACGTGGCTCCAGGTTAATCTCTTAAAATGAACCCCTGCGCTCTGACAACAAAGACCGTGTAACCGGGGGAGATTAAACACAGAAGATCGGGCTTATCCTTTTAGCAAGATTTGAGTTGCTTAATTTCCTTTTATGCTTGTGTGTGGAGGCGCGTTCTCCGTGAAGCGTGTGGGTTTGGGAAGTTACCAGGGGTTTTGCATGTTTTTGCACAATTTTGCATCGCGTTTCCATACATGCATACAGTGTTTGCTCTAAAAGAACGAGGTTTTTTAATGAGTTTCCTTGAAAAGCTGTAACCTCTCCGAATCGCTGTCGTAATGAGACTTTCTGTCCTCTTTTCTTCTCCTCTTCCTCTTTCATCATCACAGATTCCATTGTGCCGAGTGATCCGCTTCAACATAGATTACACCATTCACTTCATAGAGGAGATGACACCAGAGGTCAGTCCAACACCACTTTATCTCGCAGCTCTTTCTCACCCTCCTTTGTTTTTTTTTTTTAATCTCAAATGGCTGAGTCTGAGCACAGCTGAGCCACATGTAACTCTCACACCTCGGTGTTTGGGTGAGCCAAGGTGCTAATCCTTTTTAGAAGAAGCAAAAGAGCTTCGGTTCGACCTGTAAAAGTTGTTCGTATCTATCAGATGGCTTATGTGATGAAGTCAGAAAGCCCGATTTACTTTAAAGTAAACTGTGTTGCATTATGAATCTTTTGGTTCTGTTTGCCAACATTTTGTTGCTGTTGTTGTTTTTTCTCTTGTGTCTAGAACTACTGTGTCCGAGGGCTGGAGCTGTTCGCCTCCTACTTGTTCCAGGATATTCTTGAGCTGTATGACTGGAATCTGAAAGGTACAGTGCTTTTCGTCACGAGCTCATGTCATAGAAGTCTTTTACCAGCATCAGTTAGACTCAAGTCAGAGGTGTTTATAAAAGACTTAATCAAAGGTTGTTTTTTTACAAGACATAATAGCATCAGGACTAAATGTATTTATTGAAATATGTTTCAGAATATTAATTATTCTCAAAAGAAAGCATCCAGTTTATATACCCAACCCATAAAACAGATCTAAGACGAGAATAAATTTGTTGATTCTGTATTTTTAGCTTTTACAGATCACTTTTTTTGTTTATTTATTTTATTTAAACAACACAGATTGCAAACTCCAAGTCCAAGTTTCATAATAATAATAATAATMMTAATAATAATAAACTTTATTTATATAGCACCTTCCAACAATGCCTTGCATCGACCAAAGTGCTTCACAAGGTAAAACAAATACAATCAAGCCAAAAAAATCAGTACAAGTTAAAAACACAAATTACAATAAAAGAAAGTAAAAAAGATATATAAAATGCAAAAATTAAACACCAAATGCCTTTTTGAATAAGTAGGTCTTAAGTTGGGCTTTAAACAGGACTTATTGACTGTAGCTATGTGTTTATAATAATAAAAAAAAGCTAATGTTTTTTTTTTCCCATAAAACATCAGATACATTTTAGTCTGTGCCATTAGCAATATATTCTTGAGATTATTTGGACATAAATTTTAGAACAAAGTAATCCTAAAACTAAAACTTATTTTAGTTTATTGTAGTTTATTTGTGGGTTAGGGTTAGGAACACCTAAAGTAAATGAAGTATGACTACTAGGGGTGTGACAATACGTTGATCCACGTCGATGATTTAGTGATTTAATGATTCAATTACATCAAGGAAAAACAAAACTTTGGTCCATACTGTCATCATTTGCTTGATTTGTATGCCCATAACCCTAAATGCTTGTGTTAGAGGGGCATATGATATCGCATCATATCAATTGCAGACTTGTAAACTTAATTGAATCCAAATTGTATTTTCAAATGACACATCTAACATTTAAACATCTTTTATCACATTTGTAATCACTGAAAGTGTTTTATTATTATTATTGTTTATTGCATTTCACATCTGCTGAAAGGATTGAAATATATAATCGACTGAAGCCCGGTCTAACTCTGGTTATTATTTTGAGTCAAAAATTGAAGCTTTAATCTTGTGTGAAAAACTTATTACTGAGAGTACGCGCTATCTTTCAGGTCCTGAGTCCGACGCCGAGTCTTCTGGATGCCAGCAGTTCCATTTCATGCCTCGATTTGTCAGATTCTTACCTGGTAGGACTTGACACACACACACACTCACTCTYACATCCGCACACACACAGAACTGGTGCTTCTGTTTTCTGAGCCCAATTTTTTGTTCTTTTATTTTCCATAAATAGGAAAAAGGAGCGTACCTTTTAGCACATTTTTTTTTCTCTCATTCACATTTTTTCCCTCAGCTTTTGTTCATGCCTCGATGTTTATTGTTATGGTTTGTCCTGGACAAAAACAAATGATCGAGCTGCTGTTGTTGCGTCCTGCCTGACGTTGTTTTTTTGGGAGACACTTGGTGGCGCTGGTGCACCGCTGTGCCGCTCCTGTGTTTGTTGTTGCTGCTGTGCCACCTACCTTCCTCCCATCAAAAAACAATTTCTCTCCCAGCTCTCCCAATTTAAAAAGCCACAGACACGTATCTGCCTCCTTTACAAAAACACAAAAGCTGTCTAATCTAACGTTTCTGATGTGATCTGTGAAGAATGAGTGAGTTTAAAAAAAAACACGGTGTTAGAGAGCTTGATGTTCGAAAGGTACAGTGAATTTATCTGAATGCTGACAGGACTCAGGGAGCTGTGTGTGTTGTGGGGAGGGGGTTGTCAATTTCAAATCATTTTACCTAAGTTTATTTTAATAAACTGGCTCCCTGTTGATTATATGCTATATTTCTGTGTATCTATTTATATTATAGATCAGAATATTATTATTATTATTATAGGCATGCCAATATGTAGTTTACTGTATCAAGTGGAGTCTGAACTAGAAGTAGACTGATTGATCTATTGATTGATTATTGTTGTTTTGTTTAAATCATTAACATTTACCAGACCTGAGCATGTCAAACTGATTAAAAGACAGGCAAATTTGTGTGCAGCACAGTATGACACCACGTCATAAGTGTCAAACAACCCTAGCTTAATTGAGTGTACCTTTGTTGGCAGGGATGCTTTTTCYAATGCAACACTGGCAGTCCACAAATCAAGYAAAAAAAAAGAAAACAAAAAACAATATTATGCTATTTACACCAAAACACGGCAAGGCTTTTATTTTTAAGGTCTGAAAGTGTCCTCTTTGCTCTGCCTTCTGCTGTTGTGAGTATTTGTTATACCAGACACTTGCATAACCTCTCCAATTTGAATATGTTGATCCTAAAAAGTTGCATGTGGAGCTAGTGTTTAGACATTGTTTTCACTTGGACTTGTTTTTGCGTCAAACAAATTGCGTCTCCTCAGGCAGATGGCAATCCAAGAGTGCATTCTTACATTTCAGACTGTGTATTGCCCAGATAGACTGATGACAACTGGAGAGGGAAGAGTTTCATCTCCCTTCCATAGAAAAACAAGAATTTGCCAGCTGGAGGAGGTGTCACCTTAAATCAGGGACAAATTATCAACKTGATGATGGTCAAAGTGGGCAAACGCTGCTAAATCTGAGAGGGGCATCCATTTTGTAGGTCGTCAGAAATGCTGATTGAAAAGTTATCCAGCCCCTGCTTCCTCTCAGTGTGCATCATCAAGTAAATGTGGTCTCATTGAGAGATAAAACAAATACAAAAGGATGCTTAAAATTAAAGACGACAAAGAAAATATATGTATTTCTATTACAAGGTGTGGTAGGAGACTTACAAAAAAACGTTTGTGTGATTTCTCAAAAAAAAAAAAAAAACTAAGCTGACAGTCGAAAGTTTAAGTCATCTAATGATGCAAGCTGAAACATTACATTTCAGACACATTTGTTGCTTGAACTGTTCCAGTTTAAAATAAAAACAAAAAAAAAACCTTATTAAGAACAGAAAACAATCTCTTTAAAATAATGTCAGTGGAGAATAAAACAAAGTAACTATCATTGTGATAAAATGACGTTAACCTCAATGATGAAGGGATCCAATATTTTTTGCACTTTCATGGGTTGTTGTTCTACTGATTAAGCTGTGTTACTCATTTTAAAARTATTAAGTGGAAATTACTCAATAATTCAACAAGGAGCTCTTTTTTTGCATAAATGAAACTTTATTGCTATAGTTTAAAACCCCTGATTGCRCATTTTAATCATATTCCATAATATTCCTGGATAGTCTGGGGCTGATGACAAAATCTTTTTCTGTTATTTCAAACTGCAGCTTTAATTTAGTTATTGTGCATTTTAAAAATGTTCTGTCAAAAAGAAGAGTCTTGTGACAAACTGGTACAAAAACTAGTTCACACTTTTTTTAAATTGACTGAATAAATTAAGAAAGAAAATGAAATAATTATGTTAATCTWTGTGTTTTTAATATGTATTTGTAATTTGAGTTAAATTGGTATAATTGGATTTTAGTCTATTTGAGATAAAGGGGGATATAATTTTTTTTTTCATATGATATGACATAAAACGTGAAGTACCATTTATCTAGGAACAAATAAGAACTGCACTTGGCGAGTTAAAGTCTAAAAACAGATTTTTTTCATCAACCTCCAAACATTCAAAAATAGTAAGAAATTCTAACTTTTTATATGTTGAGTAAAATTTAGTCTGTACAGAGAAAGCCAACAAAWATAAATATAAATTAGCTCAGTAGTATTGCAGCATAAAGGGTTCAATGAGTCTATTTCTGCTCCATATCTTTGTAAACAATAGTACTTTTCAGTCGCTCCAAAATCAAATTTGAGCAGGTATTTGAGAGAATTGTTGAGTCTTTTTATAGTGAGAGCTGTTTTTATTTTGTCACAGTATTTGTGACTTAATGTTTTATCCYCCACTGATGCTGTTTCTGAGAAGGATTTTTCAGCTTGGTGATAATTAACCTGTTTTAGTTTTCAAAAACTGGAGTGGCTTACACGACTGGTGTGAAGTGTTTACTGTCATCTGTGTGTTTTCTTTTACACTTTTTTTGTCTTGGCATTCCCTGTAATTCTAACAGCAAAATACATTCTAACTAGGGATGCACTAGCCTGGCCCTTGCCTTCCTACGCAGCTCTGCTCAATTCTAGTTTCCCTTCWCTGCTCYGTCTGGGATTTCTCCCATTRACAAGGATTTCGCTGGCAGATTTTKAGCCSGGCCAATCAGAGAAGAGAACGTCAATTTTCTGCRCAGTGTCTGCTTGTAGTTTATTTTACCTGGGCCAATCAGCAAACAGAAGGTGGAGTTTTGAATGACGTCGATGTGCTGCGCAGTGTCTGCTAGTTAGTTTAGCATACGGCAGTGGAGGAAGAGAATGAAGCCAGTCTGTGTTGATAAGGCTTCCAAATTAAAATAAATTTGTCTGACAAAGCAGCAGCTCTCATTTACAGCCGTCTCGTTTGTCTCTGTACTTTTTTCCTCTCAGTAGGGTTGTTTACAACACACTCGATTTCCAGTTAGCTTCTTAGCTTAGCCTCCTTCACACCAAAAACACACACATGCTTCAGCAGAGGCCACACCTGCAAGAATCACTTCTCTATGCAGCAAGTCCAGACCCTTGTACGAAGCAAAATGAAGGACAGGGTCTGGTTTTAACCAGGCTAGGGGTGCACCGAAAAATGGTCTGATTTTGGGTCTGATTTCCTTCATTTTCGGAGACCGGATATCGGCTGATTTTTTTAGAAAAGATTGATGGAAAAGATCGGCTTCTCTACCTCCACAAAGTCAGAAATTAGCCACTGTCCCCTTTTGTTCTGCTGTGAGCACTACCTAATGTTCAGTTCAAACAGGTTTGTATTGTTTCAAGGATATTGTTCAATTCAATTCAATTCAATTCAAAAATACTTTATTGATCCCAGAGGGAAAGTAGGTAATGTTCAATTTATAACATTGGAACATTGAAGTTGTATTGTGACCTTATAACATCTGACATTGTCAGCTATTTAAAATATCGGTATTGCACAAAGTCAGAATCAGCAGGTCTTTTTAAAGGTCGGTGATCTATGATTAGCCAGAAAACTGCAATTAGTGCACTCCTAATTCTAATTACTGGTATTATTCAATTAGAAGCAACTTGGGTTTTCCCCCTTTCTGTTTACACACTGGTGTACATTGTGAGTTAAAAGATTCCATTCTTGCACATAAAGAAAATGCAAACTCCACCCAGAAAGGTCCCATTCCAGAATTTGATCCTGTCACCTTCTCATTGAGAGGAAACAAATACTTCGCCTCCTTTTCCTTCATGAGAGAGAGAAATCACTTCATTTTCCATTCTTCATCACTTTTGTCCTTGTCAAGCCTGGAGCTTGTGTGTTATGATCCATCACAAAAACAAGTCAGTGGCAACAATGTCTAAAAGTTAGCTACAATTCTTAGGCGTGAAAATTAAAATTAAAGGAAAAGATAAATGATTATGTGCACACCTGTAATGACCCGATCCTCTTTCTATTGGTGGCTCCCCACAGGTTGAGGACCAATGTTTTAGTTGTCCTCATAAAAGATAATATTGAGTTGTATGAGGTCATGTTGACATTTCATAAGACTGACTTAAAACAGAGTTGTTGAGCTGCCTGTATGGTTGGGGTATTGTTATAAACATGAACTGTTTGTGCGTTGAATTTTGTGTCTGTACATCTGTTTTGTGAATTGACTTAGATGGTGGAAAGGAGGTGCTGTCAATGCATCAGGTGCTGCTGTACCTGCTACGTAGCAACAAGCCCTTGGTTCCTGAAGAGGAGATTGCAGACATGCTACAGTGGGAACAGCTGGACTGGCAGAAGTATGCCGAGGAGTGCAAGGGAATGATTGTCACCAACCCAGGCATGGTGAGTCCTGCGCTGCTTCTTCGTTTCACCAGGAAAAGTCTTTTTCTTTTTTTTATTTTCCCTTTGATGCTTCAAGGACTTTTGTTTTGTTCGTGCCCTGAACCCTGACACTGCAAGAATGGGGCTGTCCCTATTAGCCTGTGACATGAGAAACCCCACCTATTATCCCCAAGGGCATTTTTTGCCATCGGTGCTATCATGGACAAAAAGCTTTGATGTCACAGTGAAGTCAGTTAACCCTCCTGTCTGGCCTGTACTTTTTAAGGATGAAGAGTAATTGTGTCTGGGTAAAGGTGAGAATGTCAGAGCTGGCTTAGAGGTTGCATATGAAGAGTGAACGGGATTGTGTAACCTTTGGTGTGTGTGTTGTTGAGTCAACTTCTCTGAATTTTTGCTGCCAGCCTTTCCACAAAGTAGATGTGTAAAAGTCTTCATCTCTGGACTCAGGGTAAAGATTAGACTGCTTTTCACCCAGTCTATTATAAAGGTCACATATAAAGGGTTGTCTTGTTTAGAGAAAAGAGAACTTTAATTACACTTAGAAGTTATCTGATTTTATAATATGGGTGGGCATTTTAAGCAAAAATGCTCTTTGAATTGGTTTATAATTATCATTTTCCTTAAATATTCAACTTCCGTACATACATCATATTCTGTCGGTAAAGATGAGCTCATCCATGACTACTGTTTTTACTTTATACTCCTTTCAAAAAAAACTTCAATGGTGCTGAGGACTGTTTTTCCTTACATTGCTGATTGTCCTAATCGAGTTACCGTATGTGGTGAGGCATTTAAACCTTTAATGTACAGTATGCAGTTTTTTTCCTGTGATACTGAAAATATTAAAGCAGCAGATGTGTGATAATTAGTCAAGTTATAGGTATTTTATAACAATGGGTAGCAAAATCTGCATACTATGAATAAAAAAATATTTGGGGAATGTTAAAATATATGAAATGTTGCTCTTTATTGACTTACTTATTGACTTGCCCGTCAAAAGATTCAAAATAGTACTTAACCGCCAAGAAAATGAAGTCAAAATCTGTCCTGTTGCATCTCAATCATTCAGGTAAAAAAATCTAACAAAGCTGAGTCAGGTCTGGATGAGTTCTTCTTTGCTGAAACATTTCAACTCTTTTCCAAGAGACTTCTTCAGTCTGAGGAGTTGCAGGTGTACTCAGCCTTATAAGCCATACATTCATGTAGTGAATCAACCAATTTACTGGCGACAATCAAAACGTTATGTTATGCATATAACTACTGTTCCCTGAAGGAAAGGAACGAGGTACAACACATCATGTATGGGAAACCACGCCCCTGCGTGTCCTGGCTGAAGCCACCTCTAATCACGCCTTTAGGCAGGTGACGTGATGACGACAGATGTCRGGCTCCGCCTGCACGTACTGTATATATACTGTCGCCATCACAGTCACTCCTTAGTTCGGTAACTGCTCTTCACCGAGTCCAGCTGTGCAGCGGGGCCACCATGGGTTGTACCTCGTTCCTTTCCCTCAGGGAAGAGTAGTTATATGCATAACATTACGTGCCCTTTCAGTCAATTCACTCGGTACAACACATCATGTATGGGACATATATAAATGCCCCGCGGAGCAGCACCAAACTTGGGTCATAATAACATGCTAGTGCAGCACTTCAGATCCAGCAGAGAGCACAGAGTGAGCCACTGAAGGGGCTGTCACATCTAAGCGATAAAATTGAACAAATGTGTGCGGTGAAGACCAGCTGGCCGCAGCACAGATGTCACTCACAGGTACCCCTTTAAAWAGKRCCCAGGATGCTGCTACACCCCTGGTGGAGTGAGCTCTCACACCCGATGGGACTGGGAGACCCCTGCTGCTGTAAGCTAAAGAGATAGCCTCCACAATCCAGTGGGATAGTCTCTGTCTGGACAGAGCCCTGCCCCTGAGTGGGTTAGCAACACACACAAACAGCTGATCACATGACCTCACCTCCTGTGTGCGGTCAATGTAAATACGCAGTGCACATAGAGGACACAAAGAATGTAACCTCCTCTGTTCCTCAGATGCAAAAGGGGGAGGATGAAAACTGGAAAGCTCAATAGACATGGAGCTGTAGTTAGAAGGTATCACCTTAGGGAGATACGCTGAGTTTGGATGCAGAACCACCTTGGAGCCATCAGGTGAAAACTGAATACAGGAGGGATTCACAGACAGAGCATGGAGATCCCCGACCCGTTGAACAGTTGTTAGTGCCAAAAGCAACACAACTTTATATGAAAGGAACTTCAAATCCACAGACTCCAGGGGCTCAAAAGTGTGTGTGTGTGTGTGT
>NW_013952528.1:621202-623510 GCF_001266775.1 Austrofundulus limnaeus | reverse complement strand
CCGCGCGCCTGAGAGAGGACATCTTGGCGAAGAGGAAGTTGCCAGGGTTGAGCTGCCAGCAGGCTGATTACCTCGGCTTACCAATACTTCGCTGGGCAATGGGGTGCCACCAGAATCAGAGACAGACCCTGTCTCTGCTCACCCTCTCTAGTACAGGCAGTTTCATCTCCACTGGGGGAAATGCATACAGCAGTACGTTGGGCCACGGGTGGGCTAGAGCGTCCACCCCCAGTGGGGCATTCTGATCCGTTATGGAAAAGAACAGAGGGCAGTGGGTGTTGGCCCCTGTGGCAAAGAGATCCACTGCTGCCCTGCCAAACATGGTCCAAATCTGGTCCACCACTGAGGGATGTAGCCTCCACTCCCTCACCATAGGTCTGCCCCTGGAGAGTAGATCTGGGCCCAGGTTCAGTCTCCCAGGAACGTGAGTGGCCCTGATAGACAGGAAATGCATGCTGCACCTCTGCAAGAGAGTGTGAGACAGTTCCAACGGGGGAAGAGACCACATTCCTCCCTGTCTGTTTATATATGACACTACAGTCGTGTTGTCTGTTCTGATCAGAACATGTTGGTTCTGCAGAACTGGACAAAATTGTTTCAGTGCTAACAGAACCRCTAACAATTCCAGGCAGTTTATGTGGAGTCTGRACTGCTTCAGAGTCCAAACCCCCCTCACTGCCACACCATTGCACAGAGCCCCCCACCCCACCAGGGAGGCGTCTGTGGATAACACTTTGTGAAAGGACACTCTCCCTATCTGTGAGCCTCGACATAGCAGGCCGGGTTCCCTCCAAGGACTGAGAGCCTTCATGCATGAGGCAGTTATCGTTAGCTTTCTGTGGCGGTGAYGTAATGCACACAGGTGGTGAGAGCGGGACCAACGCTGAAACCGGCGCATTTTTAGCAGCCCGAGTGGTACTACTGTGGTCATAGAAGCCATGATGCCTAACAGTTGAAGAATGGTCTGAAAACGCAGTTTGCGTCCCAGTTGAAACTGAGTGAGGCAGCGGTGAAACACAGCTACTCTGTTTTCTGAGAGACATGCTCTGCCCGACAGGGAGCATATTTCTAACCCGAGGAAAGAAAACTGGTGACTCGGACTCAACAAGCTTTTCTGAAAATTTACAGAAAAACCCAGAGCCTGAATGTGCGACAGAAMCTGAGACAGATGCTCTKTAGCTTGCTCCTTGGAGCTGGCTATCAGAGCCCAGTCGTCTAGGTACGCTAACAGGCGAACTCCTTTCTCCCTAAGAGGAGATAGTGCCGCTTCGACACATTTTGAAAAGGTGCAGGGTGCCAGCGACAGTTCGAATGGCAGCACCAGGTATTCATAGGCTACGCCTTCGAACGCAAACCTCAGAAATTTCCTGTGGTCCGGGTGAATCGCTACATGGAAGTAAGCGTCTGTTAAATCTACGGTCGCAAACCAGTCGCCCGGGCTGACCGAATGCAGAAGCTGCCTGAGTGTTAGCATTTTGAACCTGTATATTCGTAGAAACTTGTTTAACACTCTCAGGTCTAAAATCGGACGGAGGCCGCCGTCTTTTTTTGGAACAACAAAATAACGGCTGTACCAACCTTTGTTTACGGTATGTCCGAAGAGGGGACCACACGTATGGCTCCTTTCGCCAGTAGCGTGTTTATTTCCTCTCTCAAAACCACGGCTGCTTTGTTTCCAACAACAGTGTTTAACACAGTTTTGAAACAGGGCGGCCATATGCAGAACTGTAGTCGGTAACCCATTGCGACAGTTCTCTCCACCCACAATGACAGTCCCACAGTTAGGAGGACTGCGTCTTCTTCCTCCAAGGCGTTGTGCCTTTCTGAAGACCTGGAGGGGGGCCCTTGCTCCAAGCCAACTGGCGGGGGGGTTGGCCGTGGTGATGAGGCTGCGGTGGTTGGGAGCCTAAGCTCCCGGGCAGCACCGTTCTCTTCGCCGGAAGCGGCTGTGCGGCCGGCTTCTGAGTGCTGGTTTTGGGTCTCGAGTCCCGTCTGGGGATGATGCAGCGCAGAGCTTCTGCCTGCTTCTTCCTCAGCTCAAACTTTGCCTGAATAACGTCGAGAGACTGGCCGAATAACCAAGCTGCCATAACTGGCTCATCCAGGTATGTGGCCCGGTCTCTGTCGGGGACATCAGAGAGTGTCAACCACAAATGTCTCTGCGCCACCACGGTTGAAGCCATCCCTCTGCCCAGGGAGAGTGCTACGCCTACGACTACGAGGATGTAGTCCGCGGTGAGTCTGGTTTCATTTAAGAGGCAGCAGAGGACTCTCGGCCGGTACCTGGGCTCCGAGCTCCGCCAGGGCC
>NW_013952528.1:605682-621192 GCF_001266775.1 Austrofundulus limnaeus | reverse complement strand
GGTGTTGGCCGTGGTTATGAGGCTGCTTCCAGGCAGCACCGTTCTCTTTGCCGGAGATGGCTGTGCGGCTGGCTTCTGTGTGCTGGTCTTGGTTCTTGAGTCCCGTCTGGGGATAATGCAGCGCAGAGCTTCTGCCTGCTTCTTCCTCAGCTCGAACTTCGCCTGAATAACGTCGAGAGACTGACCGAATAACYCAGCCGCCATAACTGGTTCATCCAGGTATGTGGCCCAGTCTCTGTCAGGGACATCAGAGAGTGTCAACCACAAATGTCTCTGCGCCACCACGGTTGAAGCCATCCCTCTGCCCAGGGAGAGTGCTACGCCGCGGGACGCATGGAGGATGTAGTCTGCGGTGAGTCTGATTTCATTTAAGAGAGGAAGCAGAGGACTCGCGGCTGGTACCTGGTCTCCGAGCTCCACCAGAGCCATAGCCTGGTAAGTCTGGAGCATGCTGATGGAGCTCAGGCCGCGAGCGGCGGTGGCCTGAGCCTTGTAGATTTTTTCAAGCTGCGCAGCAGAAAATCTACAGGGCTTGGAAAGGAGCGTGGTGGGTCTGCTCACACCAAGGTTGTGAGACAGGGCCAAATACGCTGCTAGGGACAGCTCCATGGGAGGTATGTTCACCAGTCCAGCTTTTTCAGCTCCTTCCAAATCCAAATACGGTCCATAACYGGGCACTGTGATGCGGGTGGACAGAGGTTTGGTCCAGCAGGATGTCAGCTCCGAGACGAAGTCTGGGAACATGGGAAGATGGTTTTTCACCGCGGTTGGTTCAGTGGGGAGAAAAAATCCAGCGAACCGCGACGGTTTTTGTGCAGGAGGGGGAGCAGGCCATTCCACCTCCAATTTCTGAGCCGCGCGACGACACAAAGAGAGAAAAGACGTATCCTCCTGGTTTTCCCCCGCAGCAGCGGTGGCTTCTGGACATCGTCGTCTTCCGACAGACCATGCACCTCCAGGCCGATATGCAGCACGTCCTCCCCTCCGTGGTGGAGGTCCAGATGAAACTGGGAGGCCTCTTCCTCTTCGTCGGCTAAACAAACCCGTCAAACCCGTCCAGATTACCTGACTCATGAAGTCAAAATATGGTTTTACACCAAGTAAAGTTTTATTGCATTAGTTGTTAAATTATTAATATTTAACTCAGCAACAATTATTTTCATATCATTGTTCCTTTAAGGATTTTGTCTCAACCCCTAATATGTTCCAATTTGAGCTTTTCTCACATTGTCTGCTGAATGTTGTACTTTTCTTGCACCTTCACTTCAAATTTGTAAGGTGCAGAGGAGGAATGTGAGAAGGTTATAGTTCTCACAGCTGCTGATGTTTCTTCTTTCAATCTGCTACTCAGGCATGTTAGGGGTTGTGAGAAAATATCCCGTTGTGCCACATTGTCAAGGTCTTTCACTACCACAAATGGAAGTCCATTTCCAATCTCACATGGCACGCTTAATTGATTATTTCCCACTGTGACCTGGTGTATACACGGGCTCACATATGTCATCAACCTCTAATTGGTTATGGTGGGTAAAAGCTAAGGAAGCAGTGGACTTTAAATGGACAATTACATATAAATTAGTGTATTCATTGTGTCAAACCAATCAAACCTGATTATGCCGCTTTAAAGGCAGAATCAAAGTTGGCCAGTGACCTCCTGCTCTCAAATCAAAAGTTTCAAAGAGTGAATATCAAGGTGAGCCAGAGCCATCTGCTGCACTGATCAGCACGCCTCATGCTGCAGCCGCTTCCTCTGATCTCACAAAATGCCTGACAGGCTAACTGTGATTTGGGAGCCAGCTGAGGACATGTTGCTTGTCAATCTCCTTCCTGATAAGAGTGTCAGAAGTTAGCTCGCCATCCCTGACATCACTTTATCATTCTTGTGCTACAAGCAGAATCGGGGCCTCGTCTCATTACATTTCTGTGACAGATGACCCTAGTGGTGTGGATTATTTATATCTTTAGATGATTGAATGATGGCTGCCTTGTGGCTAACTATGTTTATTCTGTAACTCGATTCTTCACGACATTGCATTGACTCTTTTTTATTTATTTTTTGTCCCCATCCAGAAACCCAGCTCAGTGCGTATCGACCAACTGGACAGGGAGCAGTTCAACCCAGACGTAATCACCTTCCCCATCATCGTTCATTTCGGCATCCGGCCCGCTCAGCTCAGCTACGCTGGAGACCCTCAGTAAGATCACACGCTTTTCTCTCCAAAAACAAACACGGACATCAAGCGCCCCGTAGCTGTCGTACGCCGTCTCTCTAATTCTCACAACTCCTTATTCACTGTCGCTCTCCCCAGGCGTAGCGACTGCTGTTTGTGCTGCGTGTCGGCGAGGGGAAGAGTGTGTCAAAAAGGAGGATAGACGGATCGGAGAGTTGAGGGATGTGAAAACAAGTGGCGTGACATTTYCCGCATGCGTCGTCACGGGTCCCAGGTTTCCGTGGGGCGCCTCGGTTGTGGGACGCATTTCACTTTACGTCTCGTGAATAGTAATGCAACATACACATGCCACAGGGCTGCAGCAGGGAATACTGTACTGTGCTTCTGCATAATTAACAGAAGCAGAGCGTCATGTGATGTGAGCTGCTGTCTCAGAGGGATGTGACAACAACACAAGAAGAACCAATCAAAAGTTTGGGTTTCTGCTAAATTTAAACCTGTGGATTCCTTTTGAACTCTCATGTTTGGTTTATATCACAACAGTCAGAGGGAGGAAAATGGCAGCGATGAAGATGCAAACAAGAGGATAATCATTAGGAAATTCATTTAGGCAGAATTCATTTGCTTCCTCCCTCCAACTAATGTCCCCTCTCCCCTGTCGCTGCTTTTTAGCCGTCTGTCCTCAGAGCTCTTTCATCCCCTGTGCACCCTGCTGCCGTGTCAAACTCCTCAAAGCGGCGCACGACGACAAATTTATGGACGGACTGGGACATCATTAGCTGCTGCAGAAACGAGTAGTAAGAGACCAGAAAGGATTTCCGACCGCTGCTAATGAAGCGTGTAGCGAGGGCAGCAGTCGGTGTTGATTGCAGCGGCAGCGATGCCACAGAGAGGGARCTTTGGACACAGCAGCTGCATATATTAACTCAGGACACTGTTGTCTTCTTCACTTCACGCTGCCCACTGGACACACTCATCGTCGCGGCTGCCATCCCTGCCTCTGCAGCTTGATCATGACCACTGAGGCAAGAATGAGGACRTGTCAGGGGTCAGGGAATGCAAAGAGAAGGGGGAAAAAATGGAATGATGGAATAGGACAGAAACGACCGCAGAGAATAAATGAAAAAGGATAGAATTATGGCGACAGAAGAGGAAGATTTTAGAAGAACAAAGAGAAACAGAAGAGAGAGGGGGGAAAATCCCTTTATTTCAGTCTGCTGTTGATTTAACTCGCTGACCTCTTTTTTAAAACTTGTAACACCCCAATCTTAAAGTGAGCAGTGTCCGATTCATGCACTCGCTCATGATCTCATACTAAAACTGAGCACCTAATTTCCATACTGAGCTACGATTGGGCCATTTATTTCCTGACGCAAGCACTTTTCAAGCACAGCAGTTCCATACATTCATAATTATCCTCCTATAAACGGTGTTGGCTTACCTTTTTGCTTTCTTTAAATGTAGGAGTTTTTTTTTTAATCATACAAATTATTCTAAACAGAAATCAGTATTAAAGCTGCCAAGCAGCCATGAACAGCCCTTGCACCTTAGCAGTGCTCAAGCCTGTATTGCTGCTGATTCCACAAGTTCACAACCGGGCTTGCTTGGGACTTATCTCAGGACAGTAGGTGCTCTTGTGTTAGCAAGCTTAAATTTTGGCATAAAGATATGTTTACGCCAGAGCTCTTACCAAACATAAKAAATCTGGGTCGGATCAGATGAGGATTGGTAAGGAAAAAAAAGATACATATCATAAAGAGACATATCAGGGGCAAAAGGGGCAGATTTTGTTAGTCTAAATTATTACATTTAAAATTATAACTCTAATCCAAGCAGAATAACTTTGTCAACATAATTATGGAGTGTRATTTATTTTCAACTCAAAATATCTTCAAACTAATGAAATATAAAGTTATTAGTGAAGAAAACCCATCTGGATAACAGCAGACTGACTGCTCGTAAAATATACGACAGGTCTGGACCACTCGTAAATTTTGTTCGTATCTGAAAAAAATCTTAGAATACGAAAACATTGGTGAATGTCACAAATTCTCCTAAATCACTCGTACGCACAACTTAAGAACAAAYCTGTGCGTACGAACGGTTCTTGCATGAGGCCCATTGATTGAATCTTTTGATACACTGACCAAGTTTCATTGAAGTTTAAAGGCAGTAAGTCAAAATCCGTGTTGGGTTTGTTAAAATGTAAAAGCTGGCGCTGAATGGATTCCAAACTGCATGCGAATTTCTATCCAATTTTCTTTGCTGGTTTTTGTCCTCTTTCCTTACACATATCAGGTCATTGTCTTATTTGAAAATGTCACTATGCCCAAGGCAAAGTGTTACAGGAGTCTGCTTAATGCTTTCCTCCAGAATTTGAATGTTTTTTTTTCTTCTAATGCTGCTTACTTTGACAAGGTTGCTTGGTCCAGTGGCTTAGAGAAGAGAAAAACAAAACAAAACTGGAAATTCTCACCATGAGCCTAACCACAAGGATTGTGTTCTTTAGGTTTAACGTTCCTCTTTTCTTTTGTGGAACTAAATACAGATTTTATTCTCTAAAAGCACTCGTAGTTTCTTTTCGAAAAGGCTTGAAAAGCTTTTGTTTGCCTGAGTTAAGGAGATCCCGTTTCCTAGGGTTAATCCTATCCCAATTACTTGGGCTGACTTTTGCCAGTTACCATACCTAAGCTGATTTTAGGAACATGTATTGTGTACTTGTGGGCAGCACAGTGTTATACTTGAAACCATTATTTTGTTTTTCTGTGCTTTATTGTTAAGATTTTTGTTTGGTTTTCAACACAACACATTTAAACCTCAAATGAAGTAGACTTAAATATTATTTTAGCTATAATATTATATTGTATTAATATTTTATTCTCATCTTTTAAGTAAATCAGTGTTTTTATGGTGTGTTGGTTCTGACCAAAGCCATTGCCTTAATGACATTACTAACATCTTGTTTTCTAAAAACTACATAACGAGAAGCAGGCTTTGTGTAATAAGAAAAAAAAGCTGTTTTACTTGAATCACTCAGTCAAGACATTTTTTTTTRTTTTGGTTCATAGCTCAAAAAAAAGGTGGAATGCTCCCACTGGGTCGGTGCTGAGTCTTTGCCTGAAGCGGATGAGTTGAAGTTATTGGTATGAGTGATAGCAGGATGGAGGGAACGATGGATTGATGGATTGGGACCCTAGTCTGCAGTAATGAGGGCACTGCTCTGGTTTGCTGTGGTGAGGAAGGAGATGAGGTGAACGGTAGCTCTCAATTTACCAGTTCATTTATGTTCCAACTATCACCTATGGTTATGAGCTATGAATTATGCCCAAAAGAACAAAACCATGGATACAAACAGCTGAAAGAAACTTCTCTATAGGGTGATCAGGGTCAACCTTAAGCTGGATCTATATAAACCTGCTCACTCTGACATAGCAGAAACATTATTTTACACAAGGACATTTCAAACTTCAAGAGAAATCCCGTATATGGTTCCCTGGTATCCACTAACCATGCTTTGTGGGACACCAATAGAAACACAGTGACCACATGGTGCATAAATCCATTTGAAACTATGTTGCTACACTATGACAATTACAGAGATGGAAGTTTTCAGTTGATGGAGGAGGAGAGCAATATCTTATTTTATGATATCGGCTGCCGTTTTGATGACTGTCGAGTCCTGTTGTCTGTTCAGCAGCAGCAGCATGCCAACCACTGCCCAGGAGAAATTTGTGGTCATAATGCAAATATTTGATTTCAGAAGGTAATGCTAGCTCCCAGAAGCTAATACTCCCAGTGTGACTGTGAGCAGCACCATTTCACTTTTCTGACCAATCACACAATTTGGTTTAGTTTTTTAGTTTAGTTTAGTTTATTCCAAACATGTATACAAAACAAAACAAAAAAAATTATAAAAAGTGATAACAAAATATATAGCTGACACAAACCCCTGGAAGAAAAAAAAATCTGCCCAGACCTTGGTCTCGCAACGGCAACATAGAGAACAGATTTCGTTATATCTTGCAAAGTATAAATCCAGCTGTAGAAATGGGGAGAAGTTTGAAGTAGAGCCACTGCTTCTCTGCATGGCAAGGAGATTTGATTATGGCTTCGGATACTTCCTGGACACCTTCTTTTGGTGGTTCTCTGGACATGTCCCCATGAGAAGAGACCCCAGGCAGGCCAATAACTCACAGGAGGGAATAGGGATCCTTTTTGGTGTGGGAACATCTTAGGATCTCCCAAGTGAAACTGGGAAGTGTAGGTAGGGTGAGGGTTGCCTTTGGTCTGTTGCCTCTCCAATTCAACTATGGATATTCAGAAATTCATCAATTTTGCCTACAGAATGAACATAGYCCTAGATCAGAGGTCTTTTATCCTGCTTGTTTTACTTGGTTCTCTGCTCCAGGTCACCTGATTTGAATGAATGTGTGATTAACAGGCGTTCTGCCAAACCTGAAGAGGTGATTCAATCAACAAAACAGATGTGTTTAGAGTGAAGAAACATACCTCCAAAACCATACTTGGCCTACATGGTCAACTTTGGCCTTCTTTAAAAGTCCCAAAACTACGTTATTTTTAAAGTGTACCATACAAAATGAGACATTTTAAGATGCTTTTACATCATTGTCCCGCTCATTTTATGATCCTCGGGGGTGGGGTGAATGTTGTGATTAAAAATGTTAAGCTGTTCGTGAAAAACGTTGGCATTGGGATCTAATGAGCTAAAACATAGTTAAGAAACCAGTGTCATTGTTAAAGTCTAATAAAATATTATACAGGTGAGAAATCTACAGACATTTCTGGATCTATGACACTTACAATTAATCACCTACAAGGTCACTTGTGGTTTTGTTGTTTCATATTAGTCTTGTAATGTCTATATAGAACTTTTTAACTAATGGAGACTCTTGTTTGAATGCCAAAAAGCCCTTTGCTTGAACAGAACAGATGAACATGTCTAAAAGGGGTTACAGATAGGAAACAAGAGGGGAGTTGGTGAAGAGAAAGGAGGAGGCAGCATATGCTAATAAAAGCATGTGAAGGGAATGGTGAGAGCTGCGGCAGCGCTACCCTGAGAGCACATGGCGGATCTGTGGAAAGGTCATTGGAGCGGATTGGGGACGAGGGGGCCTCCCAGGCTGGATAGACTTTCTCTCTTCCCGTTTGCATCTCTCCGTCGCTCAGGCTGCCTCAGTGCGGAGGTGGTGGTGAGCTGATAATCGGGGCGGTAAAGCCTTCTCATTCCCTCGTCTCGGTCTCTAATGAAGTCCCCGCTATTAAAGCTCTATAATTCTTCCATTCCACAGTACATCCCACCTCCTTCCTCTCCCTTTCTTATTTCCTTCCCTTGCTCACGACTTCCTTCATCCCGTTCTCTGTGTCGGTGGACCGTCCTTTCCCTCAAGCCCTACCCMCTCACTTCTCCATCCTGGTAATCATAATTGAATAACTCTGGGTAAATGAGGAGAAAGTCTACTGAATGAGAGCAGAACGGTCACACTCGGCCCTCAGTGCATCAATCAGGGGGTCTGATTGAAAAGGGAGAGTGGGGGAAGGGCGGGGAGGTGGTTCGTATGGTAACTACGTGTCACCTTGCCGATAACTCCCTGCCTCCTTTTAGATGCAAATGAGCACAAAGACAATTAAATTTTATAGAAAATTAGACGGAGATGAGCTCCTAAATTAAGTGCTGGGGTTTCTACAGCGTCTCGCAAACAACTCCGCTCAATAAGCTGTTTTGACATCGTTGTCACAAGTGAAAAGTGTGAACAATAATTTATCGGCGTAAACTTGTCTCACAGTTCAAACGGTTAAACACACACACACACACACACACACAAATCTTCAGTGTCTCTTCTCACATTCATGCAGCTAATGTAGAAATTGCTGCAGGCGGCTGTTGAGTTGCGTTTCATATCAGGCAAGCGGCAGATGAAATATTGATATGTTGTTGCAAAAGAAGGAGACAGACTCCCTAACAGCATGATGACTCCTTATTTACTGTTGGCAGGTACCAGAAGCTGTGGAAGAGTTATGTGAAACTACGCCACCTGCTGGCCAACAGCCCAAAGGTCAAGCAGATTGATAAGCAGAAGCTGACACAGAGAGAGGTGGGTCAAAAGAAAAAAGAAAAGCCTGACCTTGATGCTATTTGTTCGCATCACTAGGTGGTTTGTTTTTATTACAGCAAAATGTGTTTTCAGTTTAAATAATTAGAAAGTTCATGCCCTGCAGATATAAAAGGCATTTAAACAAGAAGCTGTTAAATTGTTCTTATTCCTGGTGTATACACTAATTGTATTTCTACATGTCTGCTACTTTGTGAGTAGTTAGCTACTGCCTGATAAAAAGACTGGAAAATTGAAGAAAAAAACTATTATAGGATTTTTTTTGTTTGATTTTTAAATGAATGTGGCACAAAAATTAAAGAAATTTGTGTGTGGTAGATAATTTTTTTGTTGTAACAATTCTTCTTAGTAATTAATCTTATGACACCTTATTGGCAGCACCTGGGGGTACCAGAAGCTCAAAACAAGTGTCAATAGCAACAGCAAAATAAGCTGTTTGGCAACTCACACATAGCTCTACTGCTCATCCCAGAAAAGTATGTTCCTTTTTACAAAAAGAGAATATCACGGGCTTTCCAACAGTATAAAATTTATTGCCAAGAAGCATTGTTACAACAGCAAAATAATCTACCAAACACACATTTCCTTACCTCTTGTGCTAAGTTTATATTCTTTTAAGATGTATAATTTTTGACTTGAGTATTATTCAAGGTGTCTTTTTTTTTGTTGTTGTTTATATAAATATTCACTAAGTAATTTAGATATTAGTGACAACTTTTATTTTTAAGTGAGTCGATCTGATGTGTGCAGATTTTTAACAAACAGCAATTAATGGGCAGTTTATAAATGCTGCTTTTTTGTGTGGCTTAAAACAGCTTCTTTACACACAAAACAGTCTATTTGAATGGAAGGAAAAGTCTCTTTTCAAATCCATGGCATCAAAGTGATGAAAGGTTCTGAAATGACAAGATTGATCAGCGAAGCTGTTTGTCGTATTTGAGTTACCATAGTTCCCTATAGTAGAAACAAATAGTAAATTGTTTTCACATCACACCGTTTATCTTTATTTATAACTCTGAAATTTGTGCTTTGTGTAGATTTTCAAAGATAAAAACACAATGCTAATTGCATTAGATTTTCAATGTTAACTTCGTATTTATGCTACTTGCTAGTCAGCAGGTTGCGATTGAAATTTTTTTCTCTTTTGACATATGCTACGGTAGAGCAATAAAACAGTAATATGACACAAGCTCAATATCAATAGAAGATACGTCCTGTAGAATGTTGATAATTTCACTGAACACCGACCCATAGCCGCACTGCATTCTGGGGATGTAGGCAGAGAAAAGGCTTTAGTCGCTCCACCTCTCACAGCCCAGCTAAGCAAGGCTGGCGACATCAACTCACTCTTTGGTAAGCTAGCAACAACCTGCTGAGCAGCATGCGTGGCAGCAATTTTATGTTTTCCTCACCCAAAAAAGGAATCAATAATTATTGATATTGACTGAAATTAAACTGTTGTATTGTGATACATTTTTCATCCATATCAGCCATGAAAATAGATGAATCAGTTTATTCAAAAAAGCCATAGTCATTTAAGTGTTTCATAACTGCAATGCAGCCCTCTGAGTCATAAACAAATCAAATGCCAAAAGATTCRCACTCCTACAATCTATTGTATTTTTTTTAAAGAAAAACAAAAATAAGATGATTAAAGAAAAGTGGGCAATCGGTTTCTTACGGTGTGGCGCTTGATAGTCAATTGTAGGAGTATGACTCAAATCATTTTAACCTCCCCTCCCAGATTTTTAGCAACCCTACCAATTATATTTTCCCTGGTAGATTTGATGCTGCTTTTAYTAAAGTTGGCTTAGTATTTTGGTCAGTTTCCTTTGAGGTTTGCCATTGTTGTACCACTAAAAGCACCTTTGCTGCAAAAGGTTCACAGGAAGCACACTGACCCGAGAGTGTAGTGTAATKTGTAAGAACACGGTGCTGCCCACAGATGTGCCTGTCTCATAATCGGCTTAGTATGCTCAGGTCTCGTTGATGCCAATTATATTTTAAAAAACCTGCAATAATCGGCCTAATGAATCGGCCAACTGTTTAAGCATTTTACCAATGCAGAAGGATAGAAAGTGCTTTTCTGAAACCGATTAAATTAAATAATAAACGTTTACATTTATTCTCGCTTGTTTAATGCACTTACCGTCTTTTGCTAAAGTGTAAACCAGTCTAAAGATAAAAATAAAGGTTTCAAGGCAGCGTCTTTGCGCCTGACTGTTGTTTTATGACGCGTATGAAAAAAATGCAATCCCCGCCCTTCTTTCACTGCATAATTGAGATGAATTTACAGCTCAGAATAAAATGGCAGTAACTGCTCTCCTGAGTCGGGTGTGAAGGTCAGACCACCGCTGGGGAGCATGAATGGAAAAGGTTTAGATTTGGTGAAGTAATGACCATGTAGCCACAGGGAATCCCAGAGTAACAGTGCTGTGTGTGTGGTCTGAAGAAGCAGAGAAGAAGAGCTTTCCTTCATTGTATTCTTCTCCTCCAGAAACGACTCTAACTTCTCTTCAGAAGTGCGCTCCTGATCCAGTCTCTTCTTTCGGACTAGTTGACGCACTCTGAATCCGCAATGAGCAAGAACTCCGAGCTCAATTAGTTTGTTTCCCAGGTAGCTCTGCGAGGCTCTCCGCCTAACAGGCACCGACAATCCTACTGTCAACCTGCGCTGGAGCAATTAGTGAATCCAAACACATGCACTCTTCCACACTGGGTCCATCAGACTCCGGCAGAAGCATTAGCCATGTCAGTGCCTCTTCACTGCAGTGGCGGTGTGGCTTTGCTGCTTATTTAATGCCTGAGGGAACACTGAGCACTTCCTCTGTAAAACTAAAACATCTGTCCGTCTCAGAGGCATTTTCTTCCATCAAGAAGCACCTTGTCAGAGGTTTTCACACCTGCTGTTTGATACCTGCGAGGCTAGAGGTGAGCATCTCAACGAGAACTGGCCTCGCAGCAGATGGATTGTGAGCGGCGCCATCAGTCAGGCTTCAAATGCACTTTTACTATCAAAAACACTTTGACTCATTTCTGGGGGAATGTTTCAGCGAGTATGTTTTCTAAATAAAGTCTTAGAAATGGGTTTGGTAAAAAAAAAAAAWAAWAAAAATCACCTCGCAGTAAATTCGTCCTCGAGTTTCAGCTCAGTAGACGCGGATTTGGGGGATTTGCTCTGATTCTCCTCCGCAGATTTGACCGAGCTCAGGCGAGCTGTTTGAGGAAAATCTTTAAAAAGATGCAACTCGTTCCACACAGTTTTATTTGATGAATTGTCATTTTAAGGGGAACACAGAGGAGCTTCACGGGTTTTTAAATTACATTTGAGTGATGATTGGCATGGATTCGTAAGGATTGCTTTCTGCACAAAATGAACACTTTTGTGTTGCGACCCGGCTGTCCAAAAGAGCTTCTTTCTAATCTTAAATGTAACAATTTTAGTTTTCATAGGCCTAAAATTTTTAAGCAAACCAAATAATTAACATTGATTTCGTTGTATAATAGTTATTGAGCAGTAATTTAACAAGTTAACTTGTTTCTGAATACAAAGAAGGCAACACAGCTGTCTGTTCCACAAAGTGTAGATAATTGTTTTATTTGTTGATTAAAAACTTTCACAGGTCAAACTGTAGATAAAGGGTTTATTTAATTGGTATGCAGCTGATATTTAATTATTTTTTTCTACTCTTGATTTTAAGATATTTGAAAACATAATTATTGTATTTTTAATTAAATTAATTTTTTCTTTCYTTGAAATCTAGAACACCTATTTTTCCTGACCAAACAGATGATCTTTTAAACTTAAAAATGTCAGTTTAACCAGAAATTAAAACAAAGTATTTTGATTTTTGTCATAGCTCTAAAAGAAAAAAAAACAAATAACAGGGCTTCACATGGTCAAGAGAAGTGCAGTTGTTTCATTTGTAGATACAGTATGTCCAATCAGTCACCATCGAACCCTTTTATAAAAACAAAACAACACCCTTCTTAATGTTATCAGGCTCAAAAGAGATTCWTAAAGAACATTAGTGCAAAATCTGTTTTTCTGTGTTCACTTTGAACAGCACATAGCAATAAATGCTTTAATCTTGCAGCTTTGAATCTCTCACACTCTGCCGGTAATGTGATGAGAATAAAACAAAATTCATTAAATGACCGTTAAAAGCACAAAGAAACAAACATGCAACAGATGTGCTCATGCCTTTGTTCGGACATTGATTTTCAGGAAGTGTTTTTGGTGTTTGACCTCAGACTGATCTTAAATATAAACACTCTTCTCAGTAGAAGGATGCGGTGGTAAAAGTCAATTGTGTCATGACTTTGACCAGCAGAAAGAGTCTCTGTACCTCCCTGGTTAATTATTTACTTGTCTTGCTTCCCTCTGTTCCCTGACCCYGTTGAAGGCCCTGCATAATAAACTATTTACATAAGATTCACACTTCTCTGTGATGACTGCTTTCCATATCCAGTGGCTGGCTGTCCGCGGGAGGATGGGTTGTGTGTGGTTTTGCACGCTCGTGCTGCGCGTGGGCGAGCGCGTTTTCTTTTTGATGCACACAGTTCAAAGTAGACTGCCATTATTTATTCATGCCTTTGTTGTTCTTACTGCCTCGGCGAGTCGAAAAATTCCTGGCATTCCATTTTAGGCAGATCACGGCTAGCTCTGACCGAGTCAATGGCATCTCAGCTGAATGAAACACATGAGTGTGTGTGAGCACACACATTAAGGAGGTGCAGTCAATACATCTTCCATCCTGAACTTTTTTTTTCTTGTGAAGGGCCCTCTTATATCAGACTTTCTGGTCTTTATCTTGATCTCATCTTACATTTGCCACAGGACTGATGGATAGGTGTGTGTCCACTCATTTTTATGAGAGTTATTTTTTCTTCAGTTTGAGACCACAGGGAAAACATTTTGAGGAAGCAGATATATTTTTGTGGATAAGATGTGAAGAAATGGATAATTATAAAATTCTAAGGGTTGACTTATCAGAAAGTTCCCTCCAGGTAAAATGACAAACTAAACTCAATAATTAAAGCTAAAATCCTTTCAAATTCAAGTATCTTTATCGGCCAATTTGAGGGCTTATATTAATGTTTGTTGGGTAGATTTAATATTTATGTTTCAACCTTATTTGAAGGTATAATCATTTTCCATCATTTTCCAGTCCCTTGGTTTTATAGCTGCTCACACGTCCGCAAACATAACAGAGAACTTAAGGCTTGTTTTTGACCAACAAATCAAAACTGAGAAGTGCGTTAAGTCTGTAGTTCAGTCCACTTACTTCCACTTGAGAAATATAACCAAAATGCACCCTTTTTTATCTTTTCAGCAATTAAAAATTCATTTATGCTTCCGTGCCATCATGTCTAGACAACTGCAACTTCCTCTATTTCCATTTTTACCACGACTCACTCTTTTAGTTAGTCTAAAATTCAGCTGCTAAACTTTTCACCAAGACCTTGTTTGGCTTCCAAATCACCCCTATATTCATYTCTCTACACTGATTTCCTTTAAAATTCAGATGTATTTATACTCTTCTGTTTGGTCTACAAAGCTTCAGACAATCTGGCTTTTAACCCCTTTTAAATGAACTTTTAACCCCTCACACCCCTTCTATACACCTAAGGTCTTCTGAACCAGGTCTTGTAGTTGTTTCTCACTCTTTTCTTAAAGCAAGAAGAAATTCTGTTTTCTGCCCAGGGTACCAGGCTATAGAACAGTCTTCAGCTACAAATTAAACTTCTTCCCACACTGAGCAGCACTTCAACATTTTTTTTACTTGTTCATGTTTGTCATGAGGTTGTAGTTTATGTGCCAAGTTATCTGTTGGGAAAACCAGAGTGAAATGAAGGAAGTAACAGAAAGCGGAAGGGGTAGGTTCTTTTTAGGACAGGATGCTTGTCCCCAAAGGCTCTACTCCAGTGGATCAATAATTGACTGGTTGGTTGTTTGGCAGGAAGCTCTTCAGAAGATCCGACAGAAGAACACGATGCGCCGTGAGGTGACGGTGGAGCTCAGTAGTCAGGGCTTCTGGAAAACCGGCATCCGCTCCGATGTCTGTCAGGTAACACCCAGCAGCCATACGCAACCAGAAACCCTGACACACCAGTGCAACTTCTACATGCAACACATGAACACACAAATCATGTCACGTCTCCGCAGAAATGCTAAGGTTTTTACTCACTGACACAGAAAAGGAAGCATTTGACATTTACCGTCATCTTTTAAAAAAAAAAAAAAATCAAACTCACTTTTAATTAGTGACAATTATACATCTTCACAGGCTGGAAGATGCCTTTCATTCTTTTTTTGGTTCAGACTTGAAGACACAAAGTTTGCTACAGTAGAGAATAAAGGCCTCACAGTTTCAAAGATACAACCACAGAGTTAAGCGTTTCAATTTTTTAATGGTTCAAATTCAAAAAAGTCATTGTCAAGTTTAAACAGAGTTTCAAAAAATTGAATTGTCTGGTGAGAAACTTTACTGACACATTAAGGCGTTTTGGGACTGCTGGAACCATTTCAGTTCAATACCCTTCTTTTTTCTTAATTGCTTTGTAATAAACTTCAGACAATAGTGTTTTGTTTCTTCTTACTTTTGACTCCATGTTGATTGACTGAACTCAACTGGCACAGTCAGTTTCAAATAAAAGTGTAACTATTGGTGGAATTTTCACTTAATAATTGTCTAATAACTTCCAACCAAACACACTGACGAACTCTGAAGTTTGGGCTTTATTAAGCTCACGTGTCACTGAGGGAACATGGATTCTCACTTGTGTTCCAAATGGTGGCTGACTGGTAACGCCAGTTCATTATTCCTATCAGTGATGCGAATACAACAAGAGACGAAAGCCTCATAGGTATGTAGTTCTCTGGGGAGCTCACTAGTTAACCCTCAGAGAGCAACTAGGAGTGTTTGTCAGAAACAATGTGGGGATTTTAAATCATGCCCTGCTGCCTGCGGGGATCAGAATCTCTACAATCTAAACACACAGTTGGACTTCAAACTGACATAAAATGTTCTAATATTGATAGTTCTGGTATTAATAGAAGTTAGTTGTAATTCTTGTATGCTTTTTTTTTAAGTATTAGTGATACCAGCATTAAATCAACAGGTTAGCTCCTGATATTAATTAAAGAACTAACATTCCTTAAAGGTATGCATATCTCCTGCCATCTTTGGTGTATATATATATAT
>NW_013952528.1:598008-605647 GCF_001266775.1 Austrofundulus limnaeus | reverse complement strand
AGTGTTAAATTAACCAGTTTTATGCTGCGGAATTAGGGTAATTGTCATTTTAAACAAAACTTGGAAATAATTATTCAAGATCTCATGCTCAGACTGTTTTGTAAATCACTCTTTGCTACTACCACATCAAGTTCTAGTTCAATATCTGTTGGCTGTGGTGGCCATATCGAATTGGTTTGACACTGAGCTTTAGTGGTACATCCTGTTTAGTGGTGCATACTGTTAATGATTGTACAGCACCTTGTGAATATATTTTTGTGAAAGGATTTTTATAAATAAAACTTACTTACTTACATCCAATGACTTCTTTGTGGAAACTTCCTCAAAGGGACACGTCATGCTTCTAAATCCTTCATTTTCAAGTTTAAGTGATTCAGTTTGGTCTATGTAAAATGGATCTACAATTCTTCGTTCTGAATTCCTTGTCATTATAGTTCCACAGATCCTCTTTCACCGTTTTTTCTACAGTGTGTCTGAGAACAACTTGTATAGGTGGAATCACTTTAAAAGCAAATATAGCACTTCATACCCCACCTCCCTTCAGGTCTCATGCTGCTTTCCAGTTGTACTCTGAGGTCGGAATTTTGGTCAATACCCAACCAAGAATGACATCATCATTTTAACATGGCTGCTCCTCGCATCAACAGTACGTGAAAGTCTTACTTTTACGAATTTTAGCAGTTCTGTGTTGTTTACTTGTCAAACATACTTATAGTACTTTATAGCGRTTATTAGGTGATCTGTTTTGATCATTTCTTATTTTCATAGCAAATATTTGAATATGTGTCTGTGGTGCAGAAACCTTTTATTTACATTGATAAAACAGCGGAAGACTCATCCGTCCAGCCTTACACCTTGAATATAGCCTGGTAAAAACCAGACCCTTGTCCTTCGCTTTGCTTCGTACGAGGGTCTGGACTCTCGGCTATAGAGAAACGATTCTTGCTGGAGGCGTGGCCTCTKTTGAAGTTTAAAACGATTGGATCTGTTGGCTGCGACGTGTGTGTGACGTATGTCGCCAGCTCCACTGTGAAGGAGGCTAAGCTAAGAAGCTAACCGGWAATTGCGTGCGCTGTAAACAACCCTATTGAGAGGAGAGAAGTACCGAGCCGAACAAGACGGCTGTAAATGAGAGCTGCTGCTTTGTCAGATAAATTTAATTTAATTTGGAAGCCTTTTCAACACGGACTGGCTTCATTCACTTCCTCCACTGCCATWTGCTAAACTAACTAGCAGACATTGCTTAGAAAATCAACGTTCTGTTCTCTGATTGGCCCAGACAAAAATTCTCCTGTAGAAATCCTTGTCTATGGGAGAAATCCCAGAAGGAGCAGTGAAGTGAAACTAGAATTGAACAGAACTGCGGAAGGCAAGGGCCAGGCTATTTTGAATACAGAGTTTGACCCAGAACGAGAGGAGAATGAAGACGACAAACTTGCAGAACCTCAAATTTGCATAATTGGTTAGCCAGAATTCCATGGCCTTGTTTTCAAGTTCTGCAGCAAAATGTGATGGTGATATTCAAAATACATAGGTAAACAGAACAGTTTGATAAATATGACTCAAACAGAATACAAAGATTTCWACATAGCACCGGGAGAGACTAAATTCAAATTTTCTGCACTCCTACAGTCTCCCAAGTACACAACAAAATGTATTTAAGGGCTGAAAAAGTGAATTTTGCATCATATTTCMACTTTAAAATCCATCCAGTAGTTCATAAGATATTTTGCTGACAGAAACGCGAACAATTATTTAACAATTATTTAAAAAAAGGCATGAAAAYTGACTGGCAAATCTGGAAATTTGAGTCTGGAAGGCAACCCTGTCTTGACTAAGAACTGACTGATAGAAATGGGAGACAAATTCCCCCAAAAGAAAAAAAAAAAAAAACCTGAACAATTATCTTTCTTATACATCTCCGTATGTGCAGCTCCATTCAAGCAGACACTGACAGAAACTTTGCCTCTGATCTCTCATCTCGCCGCATCACTTCTCCATTCAAGTGTCAGAATGTGCATAAGCAAAGTGGACTCCCGCCGTGCTGCAGCAGTTACACTGTTCATCAAGTAATGACTCCGACCCCACACTTTATTTACATACAACTTCACTGATGTGCTGTGTTTCAGCAGCAAAAAATAAATAAATAAATAAATAAAATAAAATAAATAAAAAATAAAAATAACACACTAAAACGGGATGGGATTTTATTTTTATCTGTCTCTGGGTTCCAGGGGAATATTTCAGGGCATGCTCGGATATATGTGTACTTGTAATTTAGCACGTGCAGCCTTAATGAGCGCCGAAGCGTAAACAGCACGCTGTGCACACCGGAACATACAGTGTGTGTTTGTGGGTTTGTCACTGTAATGAAATCGAACAGCACGCCGTTGCTACTTTACTATACTTTAATTTATTGTCAATTCCAGTAATTTTGGCCTCTTACTCAGAGGATAATTGGCGCCGGCGCTGCACGTCTTTTTCGCCGAGTGCATCCCCCATYGCTGTCTGCGCTGGAGATGGCCCACAGCTGATACTCGGGCTCACATTTGGAGAGAAATGACTGAAAGTTTTAGCCTCGCAAGTCAGACCTCTCTTACAGCAAGGTCTAGCGAAGAAGAATCCGATCCATAATTGCTGTCCAATTATATTTGCTTCAAGCTGTACTGCTGAGACTAATTGCTTCATGAATAATTTCAGTTCGAACTCCAGCGCTGCACTCTGCACGCCGTGTGACACAGACGAGAGATGGCCGCTAAAAGTGACCCCAAATTTCTTCATTCTGAAAGCAGTTGGGTTTTCTATTCGAAGCAGCTCTCTTGTTACTGTCACTCAGCTACGCCAAGGTTTTAGACTTGAAAGGGTTCATTTTTGTTTGTTTTGACTCACTACAGGTATTTTTTTTATCTTCTTTTGATTTGTCTCTGTATTTATTTATTTTTTTGCCTCTTATCACATTACTGTTAAGGCCATGAAGTATCCAAAAACTTGTTGAAATACAAGTGTTATTATTTTTTTACTCCTCTCTGCAGCAGTAAACATACCAGTGGGTAAGAAATGACCCTGTTCTTCATATTAAATAACTAAATGCCTAGATATAATATACTATGTGAAATGACTACTTGTGACAGAATATGAACTAATGAAAGTGAATAGAAATAACAGAACAGGTACTTTTTATTTACTTAATTAATTTTATGGAACTCAAGCTTGTCAAAATAACTTGTTTTCCTTACTTGCSCATATTTTCCATYCATTGTCWTAACCCATTTCTTCCTTTCAGGGTCATGGATGCCCATAGCCAGTAGTCACTGTGAGAGGGGTGGGGGACACCATGGACAGGTCATAAGTCCATCACAGGGACACATTTAKACAAAYGACCATTCACTCTSTCACACCTAGGGACAATTTAGAGTTACCAATCAGACTAACAATCATGTTCATGGTTTGTGGGAGGAAACCAAAGTACACAGAGAAAACCCACTCATGCATGGACAGAACATGCAAACTTTACCCAGAAAGATCCYGCATCGGGACTTGATCCTGCAACCTTCTTGGTGAGAAGCAACAGCTCTACCAACTGAGCCTCTGTGCCTCCTATTTTCCTCCTCTTATATATTTCGATAGAGTATAGTTWTCTGATGCAGTCTGTAAAACCAAAATACTGGCACTGGTTTTACATTGGRTCATGGTTGTCCCGCCTCTGGATTTAGCTGCTTTTTCTCACTGTATCATATATGTTCATCTAATATGAAGGTAAATAATAAGAAATACAAGAGCTAGAAAATAAAATGACAGTAGAAAATAAGAGTTCCCTTGAATTATGTAAATGTAGAGGTATAAAATAAGCATTTGCTTGAATAAATAAAAACAGATTATAGAAGAACAATACCTTTTTAAAAGAAGTTGTAATATAAATGTACTATTGTTATTTACTTA
Source organism: Austrofundulus limnaeus (assembly GCF_001266775.1). Lineage (NCBI taxonomy): Eukaryota > Metazoa > Chordata > Actinopteri > Cyprinodontiformes > Rivulidae > Austrofundulus > Austrofundulus limnaeus. The sequence goes on along the minus strand of NW_013952528.1, from coordinate 601,708 downwards.
CTGAATTACTCATCTTGGAAAACTAAATTAAAAAACACTTTCTACCCAAATAAATGACTAACTACAGAATTTAGATTTGTTTGTGTGAATACTTTTTAATAACTGATTTGCACATTTGCAAAAGTGAACATTTATTATTTCATATCTGTGACAATATGCAAATTTACACTTTGCTTATTTACACAGTATAGTTATTTGCTGTTCTAAAATTGTATCAGTATTACACAACTATTTATACCATACATTCTGCATTGTAATCACTAATTTACTTACAAGGAGAACATTCAAACTCTGCACAGAAAGATCCCAGGTGCTGTGAGGCATCAATGCTAACCACTGAGCCGTCATTGCTGCCAACCAAACGCCTCAACTAAATCAATACCACCCCCCCTTGAAACACCTAATGATGCCTACCTTGATTTTAATTTAAGATGCAAATCAATGGGAATAAACTTATAAAACCTTGTGGTGAAATAAATCATCTTAGTGATGTGATTTATGCTTGAAAGATTTTCGCCTGTTGGCCTGGTTGGATGGTGTCCAAAATATCCAAACGTGATTTGTGCTGGTAAATTACAACTTTCTCACCGTTTAATTAGTGAGGTATCAACTCCAACAARCCCCCACCTCGCCTTTCTGTTCGCACACATTTACTCAGTCACTCATCAGAACAGGTCAGGAGCAGCAGACTCGACCAGGGCCTGCCTTTGTTTAATTGGCTGCTTAACAAGGCTTGGRGACCGTGTCACCGCGGCCCCTGTGATGGCCCCGGGGCCGTGTGGCCATGCCGCTTGTACCCGCTGGGCTTCCTGCTCCCCAGCAGCACTAATTAAAACATGCGTGGCACCGTCGTCTCTGGTGTGGTGGCACGGGGTTAATGTGTGTACACCAGCCTGGGCTACACTTCTTCCGACATGATGAGCCTCCAGTAATGATTTTCTAGATTGGCTCTCTAAGTCATTTGCTGACCGCTGGCCATTTTTTCTCCACAACTCCTCCACCTGCTCCTCCTCCGCCTTCACTTTTTTCCCTACTTTGGTGAAACTTTTTCTTTTTCATATGTGAGGGTCAGAAGGGGCTGTCAGTGTTTGCTCAAAGGTAAGCATGTCAGGTTGTCAGGGAGGGCTTGAATTCGACTGTCCTGTCCAAATGTGTTTCCCTCCCGTCCTCTGTCATTCCCTCGCACACTGCAGAAATTGGCTTTTTGATTATTTCATCTCTGTGTTGCAGAGCTCCTCTTAATAAATAATGACGGGCTGATTGATTTCTCCCTTCGCTGTTCCCTCCAACCATCCTTCTTCTTCATCACGTTTTCCATCAGAACATGTTCCCTTCACTCCCCTTTCATACAAGACATGATCCTTACTTTTCTATTCTTTCTGTCATCCAACAGCATGCCATGATGCTCCCTGTTCTCACCCATCACATCCGATACCACCAGTGTCTGATGCACCTGGATAAGTTGATTGGCTACGTCTTCAAGGACCGCTGCCTCCTTCAGGTAAGGCCCAGTGACACACTGGTGCATACACATCAAAAGCTGCATTATTTACAGGCTGGTATAGCTGGTAACTTGGTGGGTCCAGGTCATCGGCTGGTGATCRGAATTGTAGGTCTAGAACTGCCTGTCCCTTTCTTGGAGGGAAAMCAAAAACAACACAAGTAGACGGTGATTTCAACACCAGAAGAAGAATGGTTAGAATTTAAAATGTGATCAGACTTAGAAGAAATACTTCAGTAATTGATATAATTTTAAAAATTTGYCACAGGTGTGTATAACTACGTCACAAGATTTGAGAGCATTGTGAAATGAGGAGGAACTGGCAAAAAGAAAACTCAAAATTCTTCTTCCTTTTTTTATTTTATTTTTTTACAATTTCCTATTTTGAACCCCTGAGTGCCACGCACACACGCACACACAACACAATACACATAGAGACTGAGTGACAGATAGGCATGCTTCAGTAAAACGATGCTTTAACTTGGTATTTTCTGATTGTTTAGCTGGTGACTGGAATCAGACAATTTTCTGTTTCACTGACAGTGACTGTCCTGTCCTACACACAAAAAAATCTATTTTATTTTTATTTTATGAATGTTTCATAGCTGTTTTGTAAAGTGTTTAAAAATCAAGTCAGAGAAAACACAAACTATAAGTAAAAAGTGTTTTCTTGGTCGATTTATTTGGTGTGCAAAACATTTGGATTGTCTAGTTGAATGGATTTTGATGTCACTCTTGCATTTTTGGTATCATGATCAATTTTACAAAACAAAATTATGAATARCATTATATGCCAGCAGAGGTTTCAAAATAGACTAATTACATCAATGTTGCATCTGTTTTTGCAAATGCCTTAGTGTAGTTTTTCCCTGGGTTGTTGCTGGTGGAAACTAGTTATCGATTAAAAGAATTGTGAGAAAATAGGCAAATGTCCTGTTTAAGTGTCACTGAATCAACCAAGTGACTAGCTGCTTTTAATGTGGTTCAGTCAAATATGGGTGATCTAAAACTTGTCTTGAATAAATCTAAAGTAATGCTGTTTTCTAACACTAAACCAAAGTCTAAACCACAGTTGTTGCTGCCCATTATCACATTTCAAGGCTCTCGGAATGAGTTAGAATCTCAATATAAAAACGTAGTTTTATTATTGATGGATCTTCGAACTTTGTTACCCATATTGAACAAGTGGTAAAAAAGTAGAAAATAATGTTGGGAAGTTGGATTTTTATTTTAGAATTAGAGCTGCCACATTTTTGCCCATCTTAAACTACAGAGATGTGATTTATATGATATTATCTTCTCCCTGGTTGCATTTGTTGGGCTCTGTATACTAAGGAGCCTTTTATTTTATCACAGGTCTTAGAGGCTTTACTCACTGCTGTCTTCTGCATACCAGTGTATACCTGCAGATTCACTCATTGGTCCAATCTAATTTACAAAGCAAACTTGGGTTTACTCCGCCCTTAACTCCTGTTCGATATCATTAAAAAAAACTCAAGAGGTCGTTTTCTGCACTCAGATGAGTTCATTTTACTAACTGTACCTAAGGTTTGCACTGTTGACAGCAAAAGTTCCTTTCACTTTGCTGCTCCTTGAGACTGGAATCTACTGCAGAGAGACGAAGTTGAAGGAGCCGGTCTATTTGAATGTTTTTAGGGCCATTCTTAAACATGAGACATTTGTTTGTAAATGTTTTGACTGATTTTRTACTCCATTTTAAGTCTATCGTTTTTTCTGTTTTTTATATTTTATTTATCTTGATATATTTAATTGTACTTTAATATCTGTGGTTTGAGATTTGGTAATGTCTGTGCCAAGTGTTTAGCCATTCTCTTGGTCTCCCTTGAAAAACAGATTTTTAAATACATGGTATTTAAATAAATAAAACTAGCGAACAATGCTGCATTTCTCACAACCAGTTTTGGAAAGTCATAGCTCTCTTTTGACATAATGGCTTAAAAGTAAAAACTTACAGCATTTTATGATATTTGAAGGAGTGTCCAATTTTTTAGAGACTTTGGCTACGTTCACACTGCAGGCAAATCCGACCCAAATCCGATTTTTTTGACCCATCTGACTCATATCCGATTTTTTTATGACAGTCTGAACGCGACAAATCCGATTTTTTCAAGTCCGACTCAGGCCGTTTCAGTATGTGGTTTTAAATCGGATTCATATCTGATGTTTTCAAAGTGACTG
>NW_013952528.1:583204-589804 GCF_001266775.1 Austrofundulus limnaeus | reverse complement strand
CTTCAATCCAAAAATAATTCCTTATGTTCCCAACCTAATTAAAAAAAAAAAAATAAATAAGCAGAGGAAAAGGACATTTAAAACAAATGCTGGCTATTTCACATTGGTCAGGTGTGCTAAATGGTAAAGGGCCTGAACTTATACAGCTCTTTATCAAGTCCTACAGACTTGAAAGCACTTTACACTTCAATCATTCATACACATTCACACACTGATGGTGGTAAGCTACAATGTAGCCRCAGCTGCCCTGGAACACACTGACAGGCGGGGCTGTCATGTACCAGTGCCACCTGAAGGCAAGGCAAGTGGTGGAGCCCTAGAACACAACAACCGAGACRGCTGRAATGGGAAATCGAACCAGCAMACCACTGGGTTACAGGATGAGTCCCCTAACCATTCTRCCACAGCAAACTCATTTTTAGGTTGGGTAGTGCAGAGGCGATGGAAGCTCARAGTCATTGAATGTGATGTGTACAATCAGGCACAGTAAACCAGTCCAGTTCTCAGACTTGAATGTTTATTTGCAGAGATATAGAATTTATGACATCACAGCACTGTGGCTCATCCTGACTAAACCCTTCTGTCTAAGTGATCTGGACAAAATGGCCCAGAATATTGTGTTCTTACAACRTTTATAGAAAACCTGGTCRCTCTCCAGATATGATGTCATAGTAAACAAGGAAATACCGTAAGTTCTAGAAATGAACACTWAAACTAAAWAGACTTTTGATTCTGTTACTGTTTAAAGTCAATTATTACTATAGATAAAGTAAGKGTGTATGTGAAATTCAGCTAATCAACCACAAAATAGCTTACATCATCATCTCCACAGCTCAATGTTATGCAGTCCGTTTATCCGGCAACATATCCCCGTTCAGCTCCTGGTCTCTGTCGTCCAATCACAGATGGTAACCTGGACACTCATTTCCAAATCAAATTCACACACAAACTATACAACAGTCATGTCTAATGCATTAATTTAGTTCAAACCAGATTTTCTTATACAATGAATGCCCATTCACAACTAAAGTAATTTATTTCATTTAAGCAAATAGATCCAAATTGTATTAAATTGCTTGTGATCCAATTCAGTTTAAAATATTGTAGCCCAGTCATAAAACTTGAATTTGGTGAAAAACATTGTCTAAGGAAACAAGCATATTTCATCAAATCTTCACTTTGATGCAGTCTTCTGTCCTGAACAATCACTGGGCAGCAGCAACAGTGGAGAAGAACCAATCCCTTTTAACAGATCCCAGATGGGTGGTCATATGCCTTGACCAGCTGACGATTGAAGCAAATATTCATAAGAGCTTAAACAAGCATGAATAAATAGAGAAACAGTGTGGGCTAACAAAATAATTCAACCGTTTGTTTGTATGCAGGACTTCTAGCCAATGGCTATAAGCACTTTTTTTCACTTACACCATTTATGTCTGAATTTCCCAACTTTTACTCTTTTCTTTTTTTGCTGAAAGTGGGATGTTTTGCAACTTCATCCACATGAACACACTGTATATTTGCTTCAGACAATCAATGTTATCACGGAATACTTTTAGAATTTCTTATGAGTCTTTAATGTAGCGTTATATCTTAGTTTTTAAATTTGCTTGTTAAGTTTTAAATGGTCAGCCATTTTTTTTATCAGTGAAGGGCAATGAGCTGCTCACTACACTATCATTTCCTCTTTTTTCATAAGAGATGAAAGCTGTAGATCATCTGGGAAACGAGTCAGCTGGGTGGATCTGCACAAGTTCTCTCTGATGTTTAATAAAAAAAATATCAATCAATGAATATTGCATAGTCTTTAAGGTTTTTGTTGTCAACCTTTGAGAATTTAACAACCTGGTAAAACAGCAGATAATGACTGAGTGATTCATCAGGCAGCTGCTAAGAGAGTTTTACATCGGATGCTTTCCTTCACTCGACTGCAGCAGAGCCACAAATCTTTCTTTGAAGCTCCTTCTTCCGAGAGCCTCACTGTTAAACATTTAACATTTAAAAATTGGGACGCGGAGGGGGTGATTTTTTTTTTTTTTGTTGTTGAAGAGACATGCATTCATGGTCGCCACATGCTCCTGCATCTCTCCCATCCACCGGACCATCATAATCCCACCCAACCCCTACTGCTCCATCCCTGTTCTTCACTTTTGACCCATGCTGACAGAACGAGAGGCTTCGCCGAGGCCCTCAATAATTTAACTGTACAAGTCCTCTGCCTCAGATCTGATGTTGCCTGCTTTTGTTTGTGTACCCCATGAATTCATAGCCTGTGTACCAGTGTGCTTTATTTATTTATTTATTTTTCATGGTGATTCATTCTTGTGATTGAATTGTCTGTCTATTTGAAGTGGGGCAACCCTGAATACAATTTCACTGCCTTTGAATATCTGCTTGTACTTTTGAATGCATATCTGAGTGCTTCGTCTGACAAAAGAAAAATATGAACGTTGCATTTATCCCCCTGTATTTGGTTTCTTATAATTCAAAGGATTAAGGTTTGCCCAAACATTTGCCCATGTCTCATTTGAACTGACCCACGGCTGACATTCACACTAAGAAGATGGCAGGAAACTTTCATTGTTTTTGTCTTATCTGAAAAACCCATATTCATTCTGCTGTTGGTCTGTTACATTGAGATGGGAAATGAGCCAACAGAGGACCTCTTTAAGCACTTGCTGCTGTCAAGTCTTAGGAAAACATAATCTGCTCATTAGTGGTTCACACAGTCACACTTTAAATACACAACACTTTTTTTCCTAACAACTAATTTGCTTTTTAAAAACACATTTAAAGTCTAAATATTGTTTTATTTATTTTTTTGTTAAGGTTTATTGAAAAGGAAAATATCTTGTGCTCTAATTGACGTTGAAAGATATAATAATGTGAACATTTCAAAATCTGTTGCTTTTGTTAACACTAGAAAATATATTGTCCATTTTTTCTATATTTTAATATCTTTCATCAAATGCTAATGGAGTAGATCCTTTTTAAAATTGTGAATCTTTAGAGAAAAATATGATAGTCTGACAAGTATTTGGACCTAAACTGTTTACAGAGCAACTTGTGTTTGTTCCGAATACAGAATTTATCTGTAGTTTAAGCTGTGTGGTTGGCAGTCATTGACTCGTCGTACTTAAGGAAAGGTTGTAGTAAAGTAGCAGTGATTTGTGTTTTATATACACATATTAGGGTTGGGCATAATCGTACCGTGTGCAATTAATCGTCAGAAAAACATTAATTGATTATTTTTTGGCACTTGACAAATAATATGATTAAGTTCTGTAATTTATTTACCTATCAGCTGATGTCTGTAATTTTGACACAAATTGGAACAGATTTTTATGAAGAGCAAATTTTTCCCACTAAATTGGTCATGTGACTAGGACATAAGTGTGTCTAGGAACTCCAGGGGATTAATTGTCAGATTAATTGTTATCAGCTAAATACCACAATTAATCGTGATTAATTTTTTTTTTTGCCAATATTGCCCAACCCTAACACATATACATACACACGGTTGCTGGCCATTTTATTTGGTACATCTTTCTAGTACAGGGTTGGACCTCTTTTTGTCTTCAGAACTGACATATTCTTTGTGGCATTGATTCATTAAGGTGTTGGAAACACAAGTTTACTTTCTCATGATGAAATCACAGTTGCTGCAGTTTTGTCAGTTGGACATCCACAATATGAATTTCCCATTCCACCACACTCATAGGTGCTGAATTGGATTGAGCTGGTGACTGTGGAGGCTGTTGGAGTCCAGTGAATTGAGACCCATCAGACCAGGCAATGTTTTTCCAATCTTTTATTGTCCAGTTTTGGTGAATTTGTGTGAATTGTAGATCAATTTTGTGTTCTTAACTGACAGGAGAGTCACCCAATGTGGTCTTCTTCTGATGTAGCCAATCTGCTTCAAGGCTGGCTGTGTTGTGTGTTCAGATATGCTTACTCTTGCATGTAAAAAAGTGGTTATTTGGGTTACTGTTTCCTATCATCTTGAACCGGTCTGCCCATTCTCTGATTTCTGACAACAACAGGTCGTTTTTGTGCTCAGTGTTCAGTTTATCTTATTTGGACCATATTAATGTATACACTTTTAAATGTATCAATCTTTTATCTTTTATCACAGCGTTGTGAAAGGTCAGGTTCTTTCTTGTGCCATGCCAATTTTTAATTTTCTTTTCTTTAAAATATGTGTTTCTTAACTATAGAAAAACCAACAATAGCTCTTGCATTTGCCATTTTTGTGTTTAAATGCTTCAAAGCTGAAGGCCTCTTGAGTAACTATAAATATTGAAAGCTCTCCGTTAATGTTTTACACATATATCTCATTGGAGCCTGAAATTGATTTGAAGTTGGCTGAAAGGAGACAAGCGTTTTGAAAAGCAAGCTCAGGAGACGAAAGTAGTTTGAGTTTCTCTTCTTTTTTTTTTTTTCGTGGGGATTAGCTTAACATTCTCTTAATGTAAGATTGATAAAGGCTTGACATATCCTAGTGAGCCCTATCTCTTTCCCTTTTCTTCACTCAAAGTGGTTGAGATATTCAGCTATCGCAGTCTTTCTAGGCACAGCAGTTTTTGTCTTCTTTTTTTTTTTCTTCTTCTTCCAACTAAGCTGAAAATTGACTCATGTGCTTCCCTCAGGGATATATTACCTAAAAACACAACATTTTCCTGGCTTAAAAAAAATCAAGCCATTATTTTCAGACAAACACTTGCAATATGACAAAGAAGAGGCTCCCTCTCTTAATTTTCTTGAAACATTTGCTGACCCTACATTGCTTTGCTCACTTCAGAACAGTAAAAAATCCTGGTGTAAGCATTACATAGAACAAAAGAAAAAATACCACTGGAACATGTACAGGAGTGAGTGAAAATGTACAACATGTTAGGTGTGTTATGATGTTTGACGTATTTATTTTAGAGGAGGTGGTCTTTGAAGACCTAAGTTTTTTTTTTAATTAACATTTTTGGAAAGTAAAAGGACTGGTTTGGTGTCATTAKTGTTGACCCACAAATAAAAACTACCTGTTCTCGGATTGTCTTGTGCCTGGTAGAAGTTTAAACATGCATTTTTGTTTGCTTTGCAGTCGTGCTTCACCATAAAGTGGTCATGTTTTCTGCAAAAACCTCTACTACCTCAGTATTCCCCTGGTAAAAGGTAGTGATGAAGAACGGGTGGATTTCATTTGCCTCAGTCTCTGCTCTGCTTTTTTTGTCCTTTTTTGTGCTGTTGATTTGCCAGTGATTGATGGGATGGTACGATCAGTCATGGTGTTATTTCCACAAAAGSTCTCTAACTGTTCCAGCTTTGCTATGAAAAATGTTTCATTGTTGTTACTGATCAGTTCCATTATGTACTTTCAGTGAACTTAATGAACTGGTTTGTGCTAAATGTGCCAATATGTGTTAGAAGACTCAACAGCAAAGGACTGAGTACACATATTTGAGGGACTCCTGAGCCCTGTTTCATGGACGGTGGCCTTTTACAATAAACTCTTACTATCTATTGTCATATTCATGCAGTCAAAACACATCTTAAATTCAATTCTAAAAGTCACCTTGGTGCTTTTATATTCACACATCAGAGTGCATTAGGAAAATGATTCTGATAAAGGAAGTAATATCTTATCGATAGTTGCTATTTAGCTTTTTCTTTTCAACAAATATCATTAGTAGAAAGAGAAGAGATATTTCATTTGTGCAAATTAGTTTGAATGCTGCCAGTTTCTTCTCTAATCCTTAACTATTAGTCTCATTGGGATGACAAACTAGAAGATGACCTCAGATTTGTTGTCCTGGAACTGTAACTGTAATGTATTGCAGATTATAGAATTGGCAACAGCTTTTTGCTTTTCTGCAGTCTTTCGCCATCTGTGATGAAAAATCAAGACACTTTCAGATGGAGGAGCTTAGCAGAGACAGATTTCTTAGATTTAGTTAATGGGAGGAAAAATACCAGGATAAACAAACAAAATAAAGGTATGCATGCAGTAATTTTTTATCTTAGTTTTCTCATCGTGGAATTGTTTAAAAAATATATAATGGTGGAAATCAATATAATTTTATTAATGTCCAAAGAAGAAATAGGTTGATGATGTATATATGTCCAAAATCTACTAGTAAAAACAGTTGAAAAGATGTCACAAAGAAAAATAAATACTAAACATGTAGTTAAAAAGAACAATTTACCATTTCCAACATGTGACTTTTCATTCTGTTGCCAAGTGTTGGTGTCATCTGAATTAAATGAAATAAATGCTTTTCTGTAACATTTTGTGACATAAATTTGATTATAAACCAGACTCAGTTACATCCGGATTGCCCACAACACAAATCAGAACCGCAGAGGTCCAGTTGTCAGACATACATGTACTTCAGTATAGGTAACTTTTAGGCTGCTCAGCTGTTAAGTGGAATCCATCGAGCTCTTATTCTGATACAAAAACCCCTCAGTCACATAGTAATCTAGATGACTGTGAAAGCATTCATCTGTTGGTTCAGGAGTTTCATGCATGGTAGTGCTGAATGAATTGTGATAAAAGCACTTGATAAATCAACAAACACAATCCTCACTGTGCTACCTATATATATA
>NW_013952528.1:568283-582929 GCF_001266775.1 Austrofundulus limnaeus | reverse complement strand
GTCTGTTAGTGTAAAGCGCTTTGGGGGTCCGGAGGGACTTGAAAAAGCGCTCTATAAGTTCAGTACCATTTACCATTTACCTTTACCATATATATATATATTTTTTTTCAGATTAGAATGAGCTCACTGAAGCAGATGGGTGATTGCATTTTTGTATCTAGTCACAAGACACTGATCAAACTGCAGGGCCTCCAGAAAAGGTTTTACTTTTGTACTTGAGTACTTTTAWTATCAGTCTCTTCAGGACTGTTTGGGAGGTGAGATGTTGGAGCAAGAGAAGAGGCACTTTCAAATCCGTCATGTCTTGTCGAGTTGGGCCAAACACGTAGACCTGCAACCTTGTTCTGGTTCAGTCTCTCCAGCTGTTTCTTTGCCTTCTGGAGTCAGATATGGTGGGAGGTTTTAATTATTTCTAACATTAACGTGTCTTTGTTAAAGTTCTTGACAAAAGTACAACGGCGAGACTGTAGAAGTGTGATCGGGTCGTTGTGGCCCCAAGGAGGGAGGGACTGGGGGGGGATTCTTGAACCTGTTTGAGAAAAGCAACAACWTTGTTCAAATGTCAGTAAGTGTCAGAGGGAAATCCACATATTTAGTGTTTGTTAATACTTATGACCAAAAGCAGATGTTTGTTGCACAGTGTGAATAAATGAAAAATAAGCTGCAGCTTCAGGGCTTTTGTGTTTGAACTGTCAGTGTGGGTCAGAGCTGTACACTGCCACTGAAGTTTCAGGGCCACTAGAAATAACTCAATTCTCTAAGGGCAGGATATAAAAATGCCCAAACTGCAATAAAATTAGATTCCAGGTTCTACGCTTTGTACATAGTTTGACATTCGGGGATTCTGAGAAAGAGTCCTGCTCTTTTGTAAAAAAATAAATAAACAAAATAAAATAAAATGTTTAAAACGTGTGCTAATGTTTCCTTTCAGCTTGCCATGACTCACCCCAGCCACCACCTCAACTTTGGCATGAATCCCGATCACGCTCGCAACTCGCTGTCCAACTGTGGCATCCGCCAGCCGAAATATGGCGACAGGAAGGTCCACCACATGTACATGAGGAAAAAAGGTCAATATACACGCAGCTACCCCCCCCACCCCACCCCCGTTTCTACCTTTTTTATCTTATTTTTTCTCTGTGTGTCACCGTGCCTAACCCTTTCACCCTGTGGATCATTTTTCTTTTCAGGAATCAACACACTGATTAACATCATGTCTCGTTTGGGCCAGGATGACCCCTCTCCCTCCAGGTGGGATACCTGCAGGGGCATATCTGTTCACACATATCAGTGACCACGGGCACAATCAAAGGGACAAATCTTGTGATTAATATACCCGGCAGGCCTGCTGACAAGAAAATTAACTTTAACTGTGGAAGGAAGGCATATCTCAGAGGGGAATGAAATGAGCTAATTTTAAGGGCAACGACTGCTTATTATTGAATGTGAGCTGGAGTTATTCTCAGATCCAGTGTGTCTGTCTTCCTTCACATCTCCACCTTTTTTTGTTCTCTCTTCCGTCTCCTCTTCACCTCTACAGGATCAATCACAACGAGAGACTGGAGTTCCTGGGGGATGCTGTTGTCGAGTTCCTCACCAGGTGAGAAAGCACGTCTTTGATAGACGCAGGCGCTAATTGAAGCTGAATGCAAAACTGTCGGCCTCTCTGTCTTTTTTTTCTCCTTCTTTCTTTTCCCTTCTCGCCCTCTCACTTCATTTCCTTCCATCTTTCTCATTGTCTGCATGTTTCCTTGTCTGTCACAGCCGCGCTCTTCTCCATGCTTTTGCCTCATTCGAGACACTGATTCACTGGTAATTGGAACTGGATATAAACCCCACACCTTTTCTGCACCCCTCACTGTATCCCCCAATTTACTTCAACAGCCAGAAATTCTTCATGACAACTTGCAATTAGCTGTCTTGAATTGCTGTCAGTATTGCTGACTGTGTTATTGACTCCCAGGTGAGTGTGGATGTTACTGCCCAGCGCTTACCTAAGCACACAGCTAATTATATATACGTATATATGTGTGGATTTATAGCTATTATTAGTCTCACACACTACCAAGAAAGGCAGCTGCCTGTCTATCCACTCATTGTACCAACACCACCTCATTTTAGATGAATCTGGACAATTTTTGCCTTAAAACCCACATTTAATATAATACAAACCACAGGTATACACACATTCTCTAATTGTTGGAAATTAAAGTCAGCAGAACCCATTTTTAAGAAGCTGCCATATAGTATTTTTGGAACCAGATTCTGTGCAATAAAGATGTAGGGCTTCAAGTTTTACTTTCACCTTCTGGGATAAACTATATGTCCACACCCTTGAGGTCAAAAAACACTAGTTTTKTACCTAGATCTTAATGGAGATGGTTTGTTGATCTCAAAACTCTGATGATGCAGAGGGTCAGAAGTTGAAGATGGTGTCATGACATTGAGACTTTAGAAAACAATCATTACAATATAAATTGGATCCTGGATTAAACCAGAAGGCATTGTAGGGAGGCCAATATTAAAGTTAATCTCCACCCTTGTTTATATCTCTCTTAGACCAAAGAGCGGTCTTCAACCCTGTGCCTTGTTACCCACTGTCGATCATGTTTTAGATGCTTCCCTGATTCTACACACCAGAGTGAAAGGAATGAGTGACTGATGGGCCTTCTGCCAAACTTGTTGACATTCTGAGTAGGTAATTTACTTATCTGAATTAGGTGTGTCGAAGCAAGGAACCAGCTAAAACATGCAGGAGGAACACGGTTCAAGACCTGAAGCTCATCAGTGAAGCAATAAAAAAAATATTTTGTTTTCTTAAGATAGACTCTAATGGAAGCAGATACAAAGAACACAATGAGGTTTACGACGGAGCTTTGAGGACATAGGGAACACATAGGGAAGACACATTTCCTAACTGAACATTTAAATATGTTTACAATCTGGGACTCATCACTGTCATTGCCTTTGATTATATCATTACTAATGTCCTGCATGTTCCTTAAAGGGCCAATATTATGTGTTTCTCATGCATACACCGGTAGTTCAAATTCTATACCATAATAAAGTAACTAAATCACCTTCAGTTGCTATGAAAATGCTGTCAGTTTAAATAAATCAAAAATAAATTTGGCTTTGCTTCATGCTGTTCACAATCTGTAGCATTGTAGCCTATTTTGTTGTAATAATAATAATAATAATAATAATAATAATAATAATAATAATAATAATAATAATAAAAGCAGCAACATTGTACAATATAGTTTTTTGAAAATGGCAACTCAGGGTACAACTGTCAGACCCAGATTTTCTGAACAACCGGATTGAGTAGAGAGATGACATTTCAGCTTGGTGAGATATCTTCCAGTCATCCTCACATACATACAAATCAACGTTAAGCTAATTTATTTATTACTAAAAGGTGGTGTAAGTCAGCTAAAGAGCACAGATGGTAATATAAACTACGAGCGCTAACCATTGCTCACAGATAGCTCAAACAACAGAACAAAACATCGTGAGGTGGTTTTCAGCTTACCTGGGCAGACAAAAACAGTGTTTATGTTCTTCTGAGTGTTGGAATTGCATAGTCTTTTAAGCTTGTTATTAACCCACTGTTAAATTCCCTTTTGTGTTCAGAAAGCTATCATACGTAAAGTGGCATGCACAACTATTGACTACAACTATTACTATTGACTGTCATACAGCTTACTGTAAGCACTGACCCAGATTTCTTCAACATATAAACAAAATGGCCTCTTAAATCTACCAATAACTATCCTTATCTAAAATAAAAATAAATAAACAACATATTTCAGTGAAAAACCCTAATCATTTGACCTGTAGTCTGGTCCATTGGACTCTGTTTCAGCTCTCAGTGCACCAGTGTTACAAAAGAGGTCACTTAGCCTCTGTTTCTCAGGATATCTCAGGGCATGTTTTGCTTCTCCTTTCCCCCATCTTCCTCCCACCTCTGCCTGCCTTTTTTGATTGTTAGCGTCTGACGAGACATGCTTGGCCTACGTTCTGGCCCTGTGAATTATTTATCAGCCTCTTGTCCAGTTAAATGGCAACAGCAGACCCAGCCAGCTGCTTCGTGCACGCTCAGAATGCACGCTGCCCTCAGAGGCTCTCTTTGCTGTCCAGTCAACAGAATATTTTGCACATTTGAATGACCCCCAACTTGCAAGGAGGGGAGGGGCTAGTACTAAACAGAGGGGACCCACATTATTAGCAGATGATGTATAGAAAATTAAATAAGTCCAACTGCAGTCCTCTTAAAAACATATCGATTTTTCATCTTAAAATCATTCGAGTTCAGGTAAGTTTTTAAACAAGTAATTGTGAGTTCAGTTCACTTTATTATTTAGCACCAGTTCACAACAAAAGTCCTCAGGGCACAGAGAAAATAGTTACAATTACAGGAAATTAATGTCTGAAAAGGCAAGTTAGATAAATCTTTAGGATCATCATTAGGTGTAAAGGGTAGTAGATTTAATTTGTTTGTTTGTATTTTGTTGGCTAAATATCTTAAGAAATAACTTGATAGAAGACATAGTCCATACTGTAATCTGGTTTGTTTTCTATGAGGGTTATTCTTTACAATTATAAAATTTATGTCTGAAGGCAAGTTTCTTCCCAACTGTCCCAATCCACGTGGAGTTTATAAACAGAAACAGCTGACTCTTCTATCAAACTAAACATCTCTGGTGTAATTGTTTTTCATTACTTCAAGTGCTTTTCTTTATTTATTCCAAGTTTTTTGTTTTTGCACCAAGACCACAATCTCCTACCAAATGGACCTCTTGTGAATTTAGCAAACAGGACGCCACCTGCTTACCTCTCTTTGCATTGATTAGAAATGACTGAATTAAATGGCCTGTTTTAAATCAAATGAAATCAAATGACACGCTGTGGTTACGGAGACGTTGGACCATAATGAAAATGGAACCAGCTCATCGGGGAACCCAGCTGTGGAACCACTGAAGCGTCGGAGACCATTTCTGGGTTCCAACACGGATCTGGAAATCAGTTTGGAAACTTAATTAGTCGGTCTTGGCAAATCTGGCAATTGCAGGATGATAAAATGGAATTAAAATTTCTTAATTTGTTTTACATTGTAGAAGGTTGTGGACTGATATTTCTAGCTTATTAAAATGGGAATTGAATGTTTTTGTTTGTTTGCAGTGTCCATCTCTATTACTTGTTTCCTAATTTGGAGGAGGGTGGCCTGGCAACCTACAGGACCGCCATCGTTCAGAACCAGCACTTGGCCATGCTCGCCAAGGTAACCTTCCATCCTCCTGCTCATAAYAGAGTCTTTCTCTGCAGGTGAAAACTGTGATGTCTCCAAAGTGACATGAGGACATGTTGGAGACAGTGTTATTGTCGTCTCTCCCGATGTTATGACTTTGCTACTTTCTTGAGTGTTCACAGGGGAAAAGAGTGATTTTGTCTGACTGCCATCCGAACCCATTTTTTTGCCCCCTCAGGTTTGTAATTGGAGTTAAAAGGTTGTTGTTTTGGAGACTGGTGCGACTGGGGTCCCCACGGACCCCTGGAGGTCTTCCTGAATCACTCTTCAGTTCCTGTTATCACCAGCCCCCCACACCCCACACCCCTCTTTACTTCCCCTTCTCTCTTGCTGGCAGCCCGGCAGCCCTCACTGGCACGGTTTGTAAAGAACACAACAATAATTGTCCCGTGATGTGGAGAAACCAATTAAAAACTTCAATCTTTCATGTTGCTCCCCGCTGAATACAAAGATGCAGCCGCCCGAATCTGCATTAGTGCTGTGTAGCAGTTTGGCTTGTTTCAATCTGCCGCTTGCGGTAAAAAAAAAAAAAAAAGTGAGCGTGATACAGCGTTCAGCGTTGCCAAGTTGTTTACCAGGCTCCTCTTAAAGCCGTCTGCTCAAGAACGCTCGCAATTATCTTTCAAAAATATATATATCTTCAGCCGCGCGACGGCACAATCCGCCACTTCACTCGTAAGGCTTTAAAGTCAGAGCGGGTTCCCTCCAAGTTTGAGTATTTGTGAAGTGTGGTTTTAATTTGTGTGTGCAATCACGGGGGGTGGGATACCACCAACAGTTATCAGCCATAATTAAAAAGCACCCTGGCTATTTTTTGTTTGTTGTTCACTGCCAACAAAGTCAAGTTGGGTTACTTTTTCTCCAGGCTCACAGATTTGCTGGAAGTTTGATGGACCGCCTCACCCTCGTCCCAACACTCGTTTATACAATAAACCTGTCCAGATTCTGAGGCTCTTTTTTGTGTTGTATTTCTGCATACTTGCACAATTTAATGATGTCACTAGTGGCTTCTTTGGTTGCTTTCTAATCAGCTATATTTTATTATATAATGGGAATTGAAATCAAAATACAGAACAAAAACTTTTTGTTGTGACAAAGTTGTGTAAAAGAGTCTTTAAATAATTAGTAATTATGCAGGCCTGTTACCACTTGCGTAAAATTTCACTTTAAGTTAAGAAATAAAGATAGAGAAGTTTAAAGAACAAATACAATCCAGAAGTTCTTCCTGCGCACTAAAACAGCCGTGTTATAGCATGTTTCATAAAAGCTAAAAAGCAAAATACGTTTGTGAAAGAATGAGCTCCACCTGATTAACCAACATCTTATAAACCACCTCTATTTGACTTTCTTTATCATATATCAGACTCACATGGTTGTTGTGGATTTTTGGCCCACTCTTCTTTACAATGTTGTTTCAATTAATTGAGGTTCACAGATTTCAGCAAAGCTTTATTAAGGTCCCATCACAGCATTTCAGTAAAACAGTAGTCTTGACTGGGACCATTTCATTAAAAAAAAAATTTCAATCAGTCTGTTGTAAATTTGCTGCTCTGTTTGGGATTTTTTAAATGAATGAGGACTTCATTCAACGACTACAATGTGTCCAGGTTTTGTGGTTGCAAAATAAGCCCAAATCATCCAAGAAGGGGTCTTTGCAGTCACTACATGGGCATGGGTTGGATAATAAAGATAAACTGATTTGTCAAACTGACTATTTTGGAATGGAGTTTGAAGCAGCCACAACTCTTTGATTGGATGAATGCCAGGCAGCTGGGGCGGGGTTAACAATTCAGATCACTAGTTTTGAATATAAATATAGATTTTAMTCCTAACTCAAGTCAGGACGGTGCTAACCGTACCAGATTTGAACACTATACAAGTGGAGGGACGTTTAACAATTCAGTCGTCGTGTGGTGCTTTAACCAAGACAGATTTGTGGACAAAATGACACGACCTCCCAACAGAGTTTAGACTCCAGAGGGAAGAAACCCTGTACAGTGACGTCTACCACAGTGGGAGGGGTTTCCCAGGGGCTCGGTGCAGTGTGTCTCATTAGCTATGAAAGGTGTGGGTGTATAAAAACGAACGTCAAACAACCACGTGGCCGCTCACCGACTGTTCAGCTTTGATCRAGTTTAATTGGCTCTTTAGTGACCACA
This sequence comes from Austrofundulus limnaeus, assembly GCF_001266775.1. Lineage (NCBI taxonomy): Eukaryota > Metazoa > Chordata > Actinopteri > Cyprinodontiformes > Rivulidae > Austrofundulus > Austrofundulus limnaeus. The sequence goes on along the minus strand of NW_013952528.1, from coordinate 575,459 downwards.
GAGACCCCCTTCTCAAATCACCCCTCCACCACTACCCTTGACAGTTTGTATGAGATGTTTATACTGATAACTGCTGTGCTTAGTTCAGTTTTTGTGAGACATGTTGCTTTGTATTTGGGGCCAAACATTGTTTTGAATGTCTGATGGTTTGTTTAAATGAAACTTTGCATATGTTACAGATTGTTTCCATTGACCATGAAAATGAAAATTAGAATTTTGAAAATTAATTTGCTCAATRGAAACACGTCAATTTTGAAAAAAWAATTAGTTTTTCAACAAAATGTTTTTGCGCTAGGATGAGGTGATTTTTCGGCCGTATCGAAATTGGTGTTTTTCGCAAAACTGCACTGGAAACACTTTTTTCGCATCACGGGAGTCACATGATCAACAACCGGCTGTTTCTACTGGCGAAACAGATGACAACAGGAAGTAGAAGTAGTAGTAGTATCACAGAAGTAGTCAAATAAAGTAGTAAACTCACCGACTACAATTTCCCAAAAACACAGCATTGGTAGCCGCTCCCAAATAGGGGCTTGTCGCTGGAAAGCCTCGATAAACGACGCCGACATCTCCTCTGATGATGAGCGCTAGTGTCGCGGTAGCAACTTGCTATGTGTTTACATCCATTGCCGCCAGGTTTGTAATRACTTATCGCGAGAACAAGCGTATTCACATGTGWCTTTAATAGCATTTCCTTCTTAATGGAAACACCGCAGTTGCGAAACTGTTTTTCGACATTTAACAGAATATCGACAAAGTTTTGCGCACATTTGCAATGGAAACGCAGCTAGTGAAGAGTCGATCTAAAGTGGCCACTCCTGGGATAATTGGCAGATGTATTTGGTGTCCATGCGTATTAAATMTTTCAGTCTGTAAAATGATAAACTCCTGATTGTTTGAAAATGACTTTTAACCTTTCACACATTGCTAGTCAGCAACAGTTGCTCCTCTGAGGTCATTGCAGATGTCTTTTCATCTTGGCATTATGTCAACACACAACAGTAAGATCCAAAGCAGCAAACTGACAACAAAACTGTTTTTTGGCTCAGTTTTTGCCAAATAAACAACACAGTCAAATATTTTGTGTCGATGTTGTATATTCTGAGGTTTGAATTTGTTAAAAACTATATAAATTTCAAAACATTTGTTGAATAAAAAATTACACTTGAGTGTGTATCAAGGCTTTGATTTTAGATCATGAAAATGTGTCAAGATTTAATCGTTTTATATTARTATTAAGTAGTTTTTCGGTGAATGTAATAAAATATTTGTGTTTCACATCCCCTGAATATGCATCTGTGCTGTTGTAGGCCCGTTAAAAAAAAAAAAAAAAAGGAGAACTTCCCAGACTGTATGAAGGTCGCCGCTGTTCTATTTCACATTTTATCTCTGGGATTATCTGCTCATTTCTGTGTCTGTGTACGAGTTTGTGCGTGCATGCATCCACTTGGATGCGAATGTTTCTGCTATGCTTTGGCTTAGTGCGTCATGCCACAGCTGGACAACACATGAGCACATCTGTCAGTGCCATGAAGTAGAACCTTTTCTAGTGAAGGCAGGCGATCTTTTCCATTTCCCTCGTTTTTTTAGTCCTTTTTGTATAGCACTGGTTTCCTACAGAGAGCCTATAAAAATGTGCAATAAGATATTGCTTTTTAAAGTAGCTATTACTGACGTGTCAGTGGCTTCCTGCTGATATGAATGTGTCTTTTCTTTTTCAGAAACTGGAGTTGGATCGCTTCATGCTTTACGCTCACGGTCCAGACCTGTGCCGCGAGTCGGACTTGAGGCACGCTATGGCCAACTGCTTCGAAGCTCTCATTGGTGAGATGCCCTCGAGATAGCAGAGGCCAGGAAAATGATTGTGCAGAACATAAGGGGAAACAWTTAGTGAACTGAATCAATTAAAAGGAAACTCTCATGGATTTGAAATTAGATTTTGTCCAAAACACAACAAATCACTGTATAAATATTTTAAACTACACCTATTTTTTTGTTATTGTTTTTGTTTTTTCAAGCAGCCTTGTAATATTTTAAAAGATTGCATTCAATAGTTTTCAAGGCTTTTTAAAAGTATTTTTAAAGTTTTTCTTAAAACTTTGGCTGCTTTTTCGTGTTTTCAAGTCAGTCCTTGAACCTGACCATGACAGCATATTGCACAGCTTAAAAAAAGGAGGTCAGTGGACAAAGAAGTGTTTAGTCTGAATACAGCAGACTTTTCATGTCTGAAAGTCATGTCTTTAGGAAACAGGGAACATAAAATCAGATGTATCATCATTTAGCTGATCATCTTATGTAAGGTAATAACTACATGGGTTGTATTACACAGGCCCACAGCTGTAGGAGACTAGTCGGCAACTGAAAATTGCAATAAAAAATACAAAGTTTTCACTAATATCAGAGTGTTTGCGACCAGTAAGCTGTGTAGTTGCATTTTGTGAGACTAGTGTTGGAAAACCACAACCAATTTTTGTGTTCACAGCCTGAAAAGCTGCACATGCCACTGAACGACGCAATGCTTTTCCCACCTCTGCCCACATCGAACCCACCATGATGCCCACAATGATTTTGTGACTATATTATTTATCTTCTTGCACAGATTTCTTGACTATGTTGAAAACCCTAAAAAGCCCTGTCACGCTGTAATGTTTTAGATAACTTATGCTGACTTGTGAAAATTTTTGTAATACATAAATGTTAAAACCGCTAGCATGCGTCCAAAAGAGGCTCCCATCAGATTATTTTTATGTCATTTTTAACGAAGACATCTCTAGGTTTGAACAAAATTTCCATATATTTGTTAAAACGTTAGTGTGACTGCACACCTCTATGACTCATGCAACAAAATCGAGAACCTTTGTGAAAGGGACAAGTCGTTCTGGAGACTCCCTTGTGAAAGTTGTTTGCCAGTTCTCCACAACCCAGTGAGATGCCAACTTTAAGATATAAATAAATATTTTTGCTTGAGTGTTTTGTTTTGGGACGACACTGTACCCAAAGAAATAAATCCGAAATTAGTGTTYGAATCTAAGAAAAGCACATAATGCTAGAAATGATCAGGCACAATATTAATGATAGAAAAAGAAATCTAAAGTGAAACCTTGAAAAGACCSTCAGAAAACTCAGAAATCTGTTGATCAATGCCACTATTACAATAATGCCTGTCTGCTTTGAAGAAAAACACAAAAAACTGAAGGCTGATTCAACACCTTTGCCTCAGTTATAGATGGCAACACATTTATGAAAGTTTAAACATTCTAGTTTTTCTGCAGTTGGTCTTTTTTTTGAAAAAATGCTTTCATGCATGAAAGTGTATTTCAGGTTTGTGGGAGTTAATCTGTGTAAATAGCTTCACTTGATCTCCCTTTAGGCCCCAAGAACATTATTGATCTCRGGAGAAGTTGTCTGACCTCCTGCTTGGACACACATTCCCCGAAGCGCTGCCCTACTTTACCTCAAAGCAAACACTGCCGATCGAGCTCCTGCACCAACTTCTACACAAACTGACAACCGTCTTGGTGCAGGGGACTGTTCTCCCTGTCCTCATCCAACCCCATGGGCTTCTCTAAGCCTGATCCTGGAGAGCTGCAGAGCTGGCAGCTTTTCTCTTCTTATCACCATCTTGATTGAACCAGTTCAGCCCTCTCTGCGCTCCCTTCCTGATGAAAGATACAGAAACTGGGTGGCTTTAAGGAGATCATCTTTGCGCCTCCCTTTTCTTCCCCCCTACTCTGCTTCAGGAGGAAAAAAAAAAGGCGGAGAGCAAGGACCGAGCTGGGAATGTGCTGACTGCGGCCCCCTGTCGACCCTGGGGGCCCCGTACTTGTAACAGGTTCATTATTGGCAGACACAAAGTCGTAATCTGTTCAGTCCTGTGGCTGTCACCGTCTCAGCGTCTCCTCTCATCTTCCATCTTAAATTTCAACTTCATGAAAATGATGAATAAACTTGGTTCCTGCTCATAAAGGACCTGTCAGAGAGCACCCCGTGGTGATGCTTTTTAGATTACCAACTCAGAAATATCACCACAAACTCTGAACAGCTCGTGTACGCCTAAGTTTAAGACATTCAAAGAAACTTAAGTTGAGATTTGCCGTCTGATGTTGCTTTCTTTTCTCTCACTGCTCCTTTTGTCATCCCCCCCCACCCACCCAGTTTTTTTAGCTCAAACGTCTCTTTTAAGACCTTGTTGTCAAGCAKTCTAGCTGTCTCCACCCTACAAAGTCTCTGAAGAGCTCTTTACGTCCATTTTGCGTTATTGTCCAACCCCTTCTCCCTGTGATCTAGACTTTGGGTGTTATTAGGTGCAAGCTGTTTGTGATGAGTCATGCTGTCAGTCTGTCATCTCCTTCTTCACCCTCATCCTCCTCCTCCTCACCCGCAAGCCTTCTAGAGCTCTTGCACGTGCCGCGGGATGTCATTTYATCCTGGCGCTCGGCGTTCCATCTGACAGAGACGTCAAACCACCACTTTCTCAAAAGCAGCTGCGCTTGCAAATGTGATGCCGCCTTGTTTTCTGAAGTTAGCAGCATTTCTTTTGATACTTTTTTTTCCTTCCCTTTTTAACATCATCCTTTTCCTCCATCGTGCACAAGCCTTGAATTCAAATGGACCTTGTGAAAAACTCTGATGGAATATGACACGCTCATAATATTTCCAAGGCCCTGGCAGATAGCTTTAACGGCTTACAATACATGTTTTCTGACCTTTGTTTTATTTGTTTCTGTGCCACGGTGACTGTTGAACCTGGGTCGTGTTGAAAATGGCAGATAATCTCCTGCTTTGCATGGGCGAAGCTTTCTCTCTCCGCTGAGCTGAGAACGTGTCTATCTCCTAACCCTGAGGCAGGGCCATTCTCCTGCTCGAGACACAGAGAGGGAAAAGAAAAAGAAAGAATAGAGGGAGAGAGAGAGAGAGAGAGCTGTGGAGGAATGGAAAGCAAAGGCATCTGCATTGCAAATAGGTGCCCTGCAACCCTGAATAATTCAAAGTGTTGAATGGAAATCTTGCTTTTCTGATCCCCTGTCATTAACTTCTGCCGGAGTGGGCCATTCTCATTCGGGCTCTTTTGGCCTCCCACTCTTCTTTTTTCCCTTTCTGTTTTTTTTCCTCTTCTACATTTACACCCCACTTCTGGAACCACTTTTCTTCTTCTGCGTTTTTTTCTATAGAAAGTCCTGCCCGCCTGTTGCCCTCCCGTTTCCCCTCTCAGGTCGGCTGATAAGCGACGTAGCTTCCTTCCTGCCGAAGAGTTTGAAAAGAATTGCAAGAAGAAGAAAAGAAGCCCCCTCTCTGTTTTTATAGCCCTAATTTCCTTGTACAGTTGATCTGTGGATTATTTGCTGCCAGCAGCCGTGGGGGATACAGATGGTGAACCTTTGTGAGGCCCCTCTCTAAGCTCTTCCCTATTAAAAGAGCACAGAGAAAGGATTATCTCTCACTTGCTGAATATCAGATTCATACACAATGCGCTCGRTGTATTCATTCAAAGACTACTGCTCCCATTGTTAATTGCTACAGTAAAGGTTTCTCTCTCCTTTTTTCTTTTTGTCTCTCTGGCTGCTTCAAGCCGCATTTTTCAAAACTATGATATCTGATATTGAAATGCTGCTGTGGTGAAAATTCTATTTCTATGTTTTGTTTATTTCTCTTACCTCTAATGTGTTGGTTTGTGCGTTCGTTGGCTGCTTCAGCCCCCATCGAGCTGAGAGGGAGCAGCTTAATATATTATTTGATGGATTAGAGCCTGAGCTTTTTTGAATAATTCATTCTGGGTTATTAATGTGACTGTCAGCCACTGGTGTTTCATATGCCCCTGACTCTAGGTTTTTATTGGTCATTGAAAGCCCACAGACACAGGAGTTTTGATCCAAAACATAACGGCGTACAGTTGACATGGCTGTTTGACTAAGACTGATGACAGATGTGAAGATTCCTTGGTCTTTGCTGCCCATTCCTGATCCTCTCTGCTCAGGACTGCATAAAAACTTGTCTTCTCTCTAATATGTGTTACAATTTCAGGCTAAAGAGTTTGGATTTGAAGCACTTTGGGGGTGCTGCTTATAAAAGATGAGGGTTTCAGCATATAGTTGCACCAATTAAACATCTGGAAAATGGAATCTGAACAATTAGTGATGTTCCGATATCAGTTTTTCTCAAACATATAMAAGTACTTTCTGAGTTAGAACCTAAACATTACACAATAACTTTAAAAACACATTTCTTTTATTTAGAACAAGTTGTGTCTCCATCCTTGTAGGCCTACAGCATCTCTGACTGTAACAAATCAAATCTTCTGCATGATGTATACTGCAACATAGCATAACATTTCAAAATAAATAAAAATTAACTAATACAGTTGTATAAATTTCCTCAATGTGGAGCTGACAACTTTTCACTTGAAATGTAAACTGTAACACATCCAGTAGAGTATTGACTCAGTATCAAATCCAGTATCCATATCGGTTTGGGTATCGGTCCTGAGTTTTGGGGCAATTTGTAAGAGTGCTTGTAAAAATTCTGGTGCCAGGCATGATACCGAGACCAGCATTGCTATTGGAGAACCACTAGGGACAATTTTAGTCTTGACTGGCTGATCCAACATTAAGAATCTGACTCTTCTATCCAGTCAGTCCATAATTATATGATGATGAAATATTCAGCTTTATTCTGGTCCACAAATGCTGTTTCATCAAGCGACTAATTGGCTGTCCACATGGGAAGTGCGGTTTTGTGAATATACAGACCATATTCTGTTGGGAAACCTTGCATTCCTATGTTTACATAGATTTTACATTATTTCACATTCACCAGTTTTGCTGATTTTGCCAAACCCCACTACTACACACACACACACACGTTTGTTCTTTTAACCATTTGGGGACTTTGCATTGACTTCCATTCATTTACCGGTCATTCCTACAGCCTTAACCTGACTTCTACCCTAAACCTAACCTCACAGGTACATAACTGRCATAAAACCTAATCTAAACTCAATTCACATGTTGATCCTAAATCTAAGCCCAGACCCAGCAACAGTATTTCCCCCAATGGGGACCGGGCTTTTGTCCCCATTAGGAACAGTGGGTCCTCACCCGGCTGTGTACCAGGAAACTGGTAAAAAAAATTGCCTCCATCAGGTAGCAAAAACGTACACACACACACACACACACACAC
>NW_013952528.1:564926-568235 GCF_001266775.1 Austrofundulus limnaeus | reverse complement strand
CACACACACACACACACACACACACACACACACACACACGCATCAATGGATTTTATTGCAGCAGAACAACATTGAACATCTATATTCTACCTGAGAATGTCATGTAAGGAACCAAGCACCATTTCAGGAAGCCTTCAAACCTCCCAGATACCAGTCTGATAGGAGCTGATAGCACCTGCGGGGAAACAAACCCAATCTAGAGACCCTTTTCCTCTGTCTACATGGTCCAAATAATCAGTTGCGAAAAGCAAACACAGAAATGTTGAATTTAAGAAATTCTTTCTACTTGTCAAATAATGACACATTTCTAGCATAGCTGGTGTACTTAGTTAATTAAAAAATGTCTCCTTGAAACTCTGAGAATTTTTAACAAACTGTGAACTGAAAGTTGTGAGAAAATATTTAGTCAGCTTGTAGTAAAAGAGGCAACATTAAGTTGTTTTTTTATTTTATTTTTGCTCATTTCAAAGATTTTATCTTCACTTTGGTTACACTGACACTGACTTTTCCAACCCAGCAAATCAAACTAGATGCTTATTTTAGTCCAGAAGCTTTCATTTCAATAGTCTCATGATTTATTATTAAAAATGTTTTTTGTTGGTTTTTCTGAAGCTGTTTATATTTGAAGACTTTGAAAGTGAGAGGGAGATTTTATGAAAGCTTTTTTCTGTGTGTCAGAACCTATCCATATGTACCTTCATGTTTGTCCGTTTAGGTGACTAAAGAGGGAACTACTGAATATTAAGCAAGTGGAGTTAATTTTATCCATGATTGGTGTGAATTCTAAGCAAATATATTTCAGTTGTAGCTTTCCTTTTTTGACATTGTTGGCAGGGACCTCAGGTTTTTTTGCTCTCAATCTGCCATAGTTGTGAGACTACAGAGCGATTTGGCCTGGGCATGATGTTACTGCTAGATGAGCTGTGGAGAGATCTATAATTACCAGTTGAGTTGGCTCTGTGTCTTCGTGTGTATTCATGGCGTCAGCTGCAGTTTTGCAGGCTGATGGGGTGGACTGAGAAGCAGCACAAGATATCTGTTTAATGATTGCGGCAAGTTGTGTGTTTGATTGGATTGCTTTGGGCTGCACTTTTTGCTCAGACAGCCTTCTTGTCKGGAGTTTTCTCGCTAGACTTCATCTCGGTTTTCTCGATCCGCAGGCCTCTTTGATTGACACCAAAGGTGTTGCTTTTAGATTTTTAATACCTTTTTGAAATCTCTGGAGGCTTGCTTGGTTTCTCCCCGCKCGCCTCCACATTTCACTCGGAACAAGTTTTAAAAATCTAATAAGAGAGACTCTGAATTTTAACAACTCYGGTTGATGAACTCTCTGAATTTGCTTTGTCATCGAAACATGAAGGAAACTTGCTCGAGGCCCCACCCGTTTCCTACAAGCTTCCGTGATCACACATGTTGCATTTTGAGTGAAAGAAACTCAGAAGTTGGTCGTAGGAGGGAGTTTTTAATCTTCCCACAGCTGGTCTCCAGAGGGAACATCTGCTGAGGTCCACATTAATGTGAAACCACAAATCTCAGAGCTGTTGTTTAGTGGGAAGCACACTGTGAAGAACCGCTCCCATCTCTTGTGGACTTGTGGTCAGCCTCAGCGAAACGTTTGCCCCCTCTTGTCASGATTGCTTCTGATAAAACATCTGCAACAGCTTCAGTGGCTTTCAGTGTTGGTGGGGCTAAAGATGCATGGCTATTGATTTACTGGCTTGTTATTTTAAGCGTAAGTGTGGCAGGAAATTACATTTTTTGGCTAAAAACCACACTGCCTCCCACAATTTCCAAGCTGTATTCATTATTTTACCCCCAAACTGTATTTTTATCATTCACCGTTGAAAGGAGAAAGACAGGTGATAATGTTTTTGCCCTTATCTGTGTGTGTGTCTGTCTGCAAGTAAAATATCTGATGAAGCACTGGACRCATTTTAATGAAACTTGCTGAAAATTTGGTGTAGTAGCTGAGACTGAACCCCACATCCTATTCCAGCACTAACAGATAGAACAATTTTTGCCATCAACTAGCCATCAACTATTTAGTCAACTTAGCCAACCCTGGTTGCAAAATACTGCATGAACCATTGTCTGAGATTTAATAAAACTTTCAGATTTTTACTTCTGCACCTGTTTTACTGTTTTAATGTTTTGAGTCAACCCAATTCAAAATGGTTGGCACAGGTAGTTGACCTTACCAAACACAGCACGCGTGTAACTCAATCACTTCTACAGATACTGAGCTAAAATATGARTTATTGGTAGCTGAGAGTCTTTCATCTCATTGTACTGTGCATAGTGTTGTTTTCAAAGTTTGACCAAAATGGCTACAAGTCTGTCATTTCTCACATCTGATAATCTTGTGAAACTCTGGCATGAAAGCTGAAGGGTGATAATAAAAGGCTACTGAAGTTACAGAAAGTGCGCGAATGTTGTCAGACTTGATCAAATTTCATGAGCATTGTAGCTTTAGCTGWAAGCAATTTCCTATTCAGTTGAAAAGAAAAGGACACAGAAGGCAGACAGAGTGGGAGTACATTTGTGTTTGTCTTTGTGTCAGGTAGTTTGTTTGTGTTTCTTTATGGTCATGGTTATGTAGGCTRCATCTTCACCCTTCCTGTGTGTGTGTGGTGGGGGGGTGTCTGTGTGTGGGTAAATAGCCTGTTAGCCATCTGAAAGCAGTTTCCCCTCCTCAGATGATGAATCCCTCATATGTTTTTGATGTCGGCCATGAAAGCAGTTTGCGCATTTAGACTGGCGACGGCACCGCGCCCCATTTCCACCGCCTCATTTATGCTCATAATAAAAACCAGTGCGCGATTGTATACCCAATTTGCCAGGTGGTTATTGCTTTCTAAATTGAATGAGCCACCCTAAGTGTGATGGTTTAGAAGTTGTGTGCAGCTTTAAGGCACCATGATAGTTCCACTGATTCTAGCAAAAACAGAAGAAGAGCCAAACAACAAAAGGCACAAAGGAGAGTCGACTTGTGAAAAGCATTAGAATGAGCTTAAGAGGGTGGCATATTATTCCCATACAGAGAGAAATTTGGAAGACTTGTTCAGRTTTCTCTCTTYGCCTTGGTTTCTTTATGTTCGCATGTGTTGGTGTGGGAGCGTTCTGTATAAAATGTGTTCTTTTTCACCTTTCAATTCAAGTTGGATTCGGCAAACATCTGTGCAGAGCAGTCGTGTCCGAGCATGTGGGCGAGCAACAGAGAGGACGTTGTACATGTGTCCAGTGTCTTTGAGCACAAATCCTGCTTTGTGTGTGTGTGTGTGTGTGTGTGTGTGTGTGTGTGTGTGTGTG
>NW_013952528.1:539253-564108 GCF_001266775.1 Austrofundulus limnaeus | reverse complement strand
TTCTTCATTTAAAAACCTTTATCAGTGGGTAGACTAAAGATTTTCAAATTGCATTGAATTTTTTTGTTCGATCACAAGCACTGGAGAATTATAGGACCAGTGAAGAAGACCACATTCAACTTCAAAGATCACCGCCTTCTAAACAAATTATTGTTAAAAGCAGCAACCTTTTTTTTTGGATCAGAGCAAGTTGGGGGCACCGATTGCTCAACTGTTGACCCGAATCAGACAATTTTCAGCTTGACTTGTGATGTGCCAATCCAATACTCAAACATTGTTTTCATTTTTGTCCAGTTCCTGGACACAACATAGTTAACAGCCATTGTTTGCTACCAGTAGTACCTCTATGGTTTGCAAGGAAAAAATTCTCAAAGCTATGAATTTATATTGTCTGAAATGTGTTAAAAATCAACTGTAAAAGAATCCATCCTTCTTTGTCAAACAGGGCTGAAAGACCACTACATGAATTCATTTTAAACGTCTCTATACCTATGTTTGTTTATTTTGTACTTGTTTTCTCAACTAAGCTATGTCTGTATAACTACGTGAATGTATGCACTCTTTCATAAAATAGTACATCGAAATGGCCACATACACCAGTCTGGCTTTATGCTGCCTCTGGTCATTCAAAAAGCATATTTTGGAGTTGGCCACGTTCTGCACAGACCAGAGATTTCAGAAATGAAGCAAATATTGCAGAACCAAAATAGATGTGGAGCACAATGAATTAACTGTGCGATGGACGTCTTCCTTGTATTATTTTCAAAGCCTAATGAGGTCAAACAGTTTTTTTTACACTAAATATGACATTGCTATGCATCATTAGCGATCTTCTCTTGGTAATAACTCTGTTATTTAAACCTGAGACCAGGTGGCCACACAAACCATATGTCATCACATTAAATGATCTGTAGCACTGGCTTACCTTTTCACGTTTACTTTTTCGGCTCTGTTACTAGCTTGTTTTGTGGCACAAATGTGCATCAAATGTGGGTTGTCTTCGACTCCCCTCACCACCTCAGTTCATTTAGAGACCTGCCGAGGAGACCAGAAGTCCTAAAAGTCACGGCTTGAGGTAACTTGTGAAAGAGCCTTATATTGTGCCTTACACTTGAAACTAAAAATTATATTGATAATACAAATTGTTCAAACTCCTATTTCTTTGTTTAAACAAAACATTTATAGATGACAACAGTTGCTCCCCAATCACTCGTCTTCCTGTGTTGTTGTTTTAGAAGCTGTTGATCCTGGAAATTAGGATCCTGAATCTGAAATGTTTCATTCCTCGCTCTCCAACATAATAAAGTGTGTTTTCAAAAATAATGTGCACAGTCTTACAAAACCAAAAGCATGGATTTACAAAACTGCGAGCACAGATTTCCTCTGAGCTCTTTTTCTATTTTTTCAGCTGGCACGAGCCGAGCTCTGCAGGTTCCTACCATTTGCCTCATTGTAGTTTAATGCACATGATGCGTGTATTTYTTTTTTTTTTTTTTTTTTTTTTTTTTCCTCCTTTTTTTGCCACAGAGCTGGAGCTGAAAACACTCTAAATGAGATTTTCTTATTCCGGTCTGTGGAGGACGTTACGGTCTCTTTTATTCACTCAAACCCACACACTGTATGTTTTGGCATTGCACTACACATTACACGACACTGAGGTCCTGCCAGGTTTTGAGTCTGAAAATCTCCTAAATCTAGCTGTATTCTTTGAGCCTTTTGACTTTGTGCACAAAGACATCAAAATTATAGAGCAAAACAAAGATCCAGATGAAACCCCAGCATGTTTTGGGGAAAAAAATAAATAAAACGGAGGCGTAGAGCATTGTGCTTTACAATTTTTGAGCGCGACACCTGCTATTGTTTGCATGTGTTTGTGGATGAAGTCAGCGGGCATGAATAATTGATGAATGAATCAGTATTTGCATTTATCTTGGCCAAGAATGTTATGAATCAATTAAATGACTTGCAGCTTGTCTAGTGGTGTCTAATTGGCTAGTGAGGTTGTTTGTTTGTGATTCACTTTGTGACTCCCACATGATATTCTTCAGTCGGCAGGAATCTATCAAACACATTTGAACAAAATCAATAAGATTCGAGACATCAAAAGGCTTCAGCAGGGAATCTGTAAAACAAACTGCAAAACACCAAAACAAAAGAAAGTTACTAATAGTCCTAAACAGGACACGGTTCAAGATCAATATGAAGTTTTATACTATAGCATTTATTTTTTTGTGTTTGTCATGACATTTGGCCTTTTTATGCTTGACCAAATTTAGTACCGACTGGCTGAGTTGCCATCTAATGTGTTGGAGAGCTGCTGATGCATAAAAAGCTKCAACACCTTTGCTTCTCTTTTACCTTCATCCTGTGGCCGTAAAAGTTGACAAAAAAAAGCTTTTGGACTGTTGTGACCTGGAGCTCTGCGTTTGTATGAAGATAGATTCCCTTGGAAATAATTTTTCAGGGCTGCCTTTCTGACATTGATAAAAATGCTACTAAATTTATTTTAAGGAAGAAAAAAACATTCAAAGAATAAAAAAGTAGGTAGAGATGGAGCAAAAAAAAAAAACAGCAGTCAATATGTGGACAGAGAGAAACATGCATGCAGAAATAAGCATTTTTTTTAATTTAGCAAGTGAAGTCTCGACAGTTTTGCCACAGAAGGAGCTGTTCATGGTGGGAAATCAGTGTGACATTTGTTTTATCACCAAGGGAGGCAGCAGTTGAGAAGAGTTCTCTGCCTGCTTATGAGCAAACTTCCAGATGGACCAGCCGCTCCTTTTATGGCGACAAAAACAACACGAGTAAGACAATGAGTTTGCCACCACACAAAGAATTCAGATTGTGGTCGGGGTTTAGAAAAAAWTTTTTTTCTACTTTCTGTGCAGTTTATAGGGGTTATCTGAACTGAAACTGTAATGTTGAACTCAAAGGAAAAAATAAAATAAAATAGAGAAAATTGATTTCAATGTCATTTACGATATTCAGGCCTTTTAGCTATAAAGATACACCTTAGCTTGTGGCCGAAACATCAATTTTCTTGTGTTTTTGTTGATTTTTTTCCTGTCTTCAGTCAGTAAATGCACCAATGCTAAATGCTAATAAACAAGTTACATGTTTAGGTCTAGTCTACTTTTTGAAATCTATAAACTGCAACCAGGAGGCAGATGTACATAGAAATTTAATAGTTTTGTCATAATTATTAAAATGTTAACAAGCGCAGATTTCTTATTTTCTTCCAAATGTTACATTTGCTTTGATTCACTTTATTTTATATTGCAGGTTTGTTGTAAAAAAAATAATGGTCCCGTGATATAATGCACTTTATGTTAAGCCTGAAGAAAATTTTTTACAGTGAGAGAAAAAAAAAAAACTCTGCAACCTGGTGCTGTTTTTGATGTAAATGCCTTTTTTTGAAACCCTGTATGAGAAATTGTACAGTCACATTTTCAATTCAACCAGACATGAAAAAAAAATACCTTTATGTCGTTAATTATAGTTCTTGAAGAAAAATCAGAATCAGCAGGTCAGAGAATTACAAAAATCAAGGATTGGAGTTGGCCTAGAAAACTAATTGCTGCTTCCCAGAGTATAACATAAACGGTAAATGGACTGTACTTATATAGCACCTTTCTAGGCAACCAACACACTCAAAAGTGCTGCACAACACAGTCTGTGCCCTCATTTACCCATCCACACACACATTCATACAGCACTCTGCTGCATCTCTACAAGCTAATTTGAATAAACCATTCTATAGAGTCTAATTAATACTTTAAATCACTTTCATGTACTGATATAACATGACTGCATGCTGGTGGAATCGAACCCCCAAATCTCTTGTTGGAGGACTCCTCAACGTATTGTACTGTAAATAGCTCACTCACAAGTTTCAGCACAGTGACAACTCTCTCTTTTGCATCTTTGAAAAATGTCCTCAGGCCCCAACTAAAGCATAATTTTATAGAAAGATAAAGTCCAAACATGTTTGAGAAAATAATATACTAAAACAAAATTATCTTGGGTTCTAATGAGGACCTTTTCTTTTTTAGTTACTAAAAATCAGTGTTTTGTAACCAAATCACAAGAATGTCTATGTTTAAAATACTTATAAAACTTGCAATTTTCAACATGCACACACCACCTGAGATTATAAAAATATATATGATCAGGTAAGCTGCAGGAGAAGGTAAAATGTATACTGCCTTGCAAGCAACAACTGGTGAGTCACACTTGTTTGCATGTGACTGAAATCCCTAAGAGAAGTTTTGATTTTCAAGCTTCGAAATTTTCCGACATTCAGACCGAGGATTGAAATAGGACGGCTTGTCACCCCCCTGCTGAATCCTCCTGATGGCTGCTCTGTTATACAAAGCTGAGAGGAGACAGATGGACAAAGACCAGAAAGCCAAACACCAGCCGTGTGGAATGATGGGTACGGGGGTGGGGAATTGTGCGGCAGGCCAGAGACGGACAGACAGAGTGTGAGATCTGCACAACCACTCAGATCCTTTTGTACTTTTAGTTGAACTTAACTGACTGTCTCTTTACACAGCACATTACTAAACTAATGAGTCGTGGTGCAAAACTGAAGCACTTCACATTTTCTTCTAGAACACATTTTTTTTATTTTGTTTTTATTTTTTGTGCTGCTCCAGTGATTGCTTTTTCTCTATTTATCTTTTTTTTTTCTTATTTCACTTTTTTTCTCTTTTTTAACCGTTTCAGAAGGGCATGATGCCCAGATATGTATTGTTGTAGACTTGTTGAAATTAAGATCACTTAGTTCCTTCACCTGTTCTTTACATGAGAAATGTGTCTTGATACCTGCACACTTGATTTATAATAACATAAGCTGGTCAAGTCTAGGCTGTAAACTTCCATCCATCCATCCATCCATCCATCCATCCATCCCCACTTCTTTCTTTCAGGGTCACAGGGGTCACTGGAGCCCATAACCAGTGGCCACTGTGTGAGGGGCGGGTTACACACTGGACAGGTCACAAGTCCATCACAGGGCCACACATAGAGACAAACGAGACACACAACTATTCACTCTCTCACTCACACGTAGGGACAATTTAGAGTAGACACTTAGCCTAACATACATGTTTTTGGTCTGTGGGAGGAAAGTGGAGTACCCGGAGAAATAGTAGGTAGATATCGAGAGAGAACATGCAAACTCTACCCAGAAAAGTCCCCGACTGGGATTAGATCTGGCAAMTTTCTTGCTAAGATTCTTGCTACCAACTGAGCCACGTTTCATTTACTTTATTCAGTTGACAGCTGTGTATTTTGTGGAGGCTTTCMATGTGGCTTAAGGGCAGTGTTCATATGAGTTTTGTGGGGTGCTTAGTAGTAGTCATTATTAATATTTTTCAGTGATTTTTGTTCAACCGTAACACAGAAATGGCTGCACTGATCAACGTAATTTGGCACAAATGTAGATGTGTCCGACTTACACTATGGCAGCGAACGGTTTACGATTGACCCCACATTTGAGTAGGGGGCTYCACCTTAGAAGGGGGTGTCTGGATATATAAAGATGCTTATTACTCAATAACTATTCAACATAGTAGTTTCAGATTTTTTTGTTTMGCTCTGATGAAYGGCTATCCATCAGGCCCACTAATGAGCCCCAGCACCAGCCCTGGACTCCCACCCAAAASAAGAAATCTGGTCTGGTGAGTTCTGAGTTCTGGTGCATTGATGTTTTGCGTACGTGCGGGGGTCATATATGCTACTGCTATGTGGTATCTAGTTTTACCTCCAGTACACAGAAGTCAGCACAATCTAAATTTGGAGAATCAGAGATCAGTTCTCATGGGGGAGTCGAGCCAACCACAACTCAGAGCAGGACCCATTTTGGAACAATTTTCCATAATCTACAACATCCTAAAAGCTTATCTTTGTAGAATTTGGTGCACACATTAAGTCGATTTATGCCTTGTCATTTTTGTACTTTCTCAACTAAAAAAGGTCTGTGTTGTATGAACGGTGACTMCTCTGTGTATCCTGCTGGTCATTTAGCTTTTATATTGCTGAGCTAATCCGAAAAACAACAACTGCAGACAATCAAATCAGTGTCTACGACAGTTCACTATTTTTCAGGGTAGATACACGAATACCTCAGCCTGAATGCACAGAATAGGAACTTTTAGTTAGGTTTTTTTTTTTGTTTGTTTGTTTCTCCTAATTCCTCTACTTTTCTCTAACTGGCGTGGCATTCAAAACTATTTCTGTCCCCGTGTTTTTCTYTCACCACATCACCTTTACTGGTACTGGTTCCTAAACAGCAGGGCTTTTGCCTCAGATGGAATCTAGCTTCATTGCACAYAGAAGCCTGGAGGAGACAATAGATGCTAATTTGCTAATGACATTACTGTGGAGGTTATTAAAGCGCCAGCAGAGAGGCAGGAGGCACCTTCTTCAGGGAAAGCTGCTCAATTGCTTCCAACCTGGACTCAACAGCAGTGCAATATTGTAGAGAAGAGATGTTAATGCCAYGGTTCTGTCCTAAGGGAAGTGCCTCTTTTAGGAGCAATCACAATAATGATCTCTCTAGTTGCCCATGGGCTAATCTGTTGGATTTTATTAACACCACCACACAGACATACATGCTCAAAACACCAACAAAGGTTGCTGTGACAACTATGACGGTCACCATGGTGCTGAGATAATGACTTTTGGTGATATGGCACTGCAGCCTTCTTCTTACCTTTGTCACTTCWGGGTGCAACAAATAAAAGAGTTTCCACGCAGAGACGGCAACGAGTTTGGACATTTCAGCCATAGTATTTCTTAATAAAACTGAATGGATAAGTAAACTGAATACTCTTTATTCATCTGTTCAGTCTGCTACCTTGAACCCTTTAGACACCCCAATATTCAGTTTGTATGCTTTGCCCTGTAACAGCTGTGGCTAATAATTTTATTTTACAAATGGAAACATATATTCAGCCTTTTTCCTCTTTGTCCTTGGTCGCTAATAACTTAGAGAATGGTTAAATTGGCTCATTCACAAACAGTTTTCCATTTTCCGTTCAATTACTGAAAGATGCTCCCTCCAGTTCATCTATATACTTACACTCTTTCACCAATGAATCAACATAAGTTTTGCCTCAAATTTGGTACATCTCTTCATCTGTTCGCTGATAGAAGGCTCTTTCTTCTGCTTTTATGTTGATATTGATCAGCAGTGCCATCTTCTATCGATCCTTCCACTACAATACCACGTTTGATGGATTGATTGGCAGCCTGCAGCAAGAGACCAWTTTGTCAGGGAGCATTGGACCTTGTCAAAGAAGACCAATATGCCCCAATCATGGATGGCCTACATTCCCAGGGGTTGTTTGGTAGCGAGGGTATAAGCGCTGTAGACTATTCACGGTTGGCTTGTGAGGCCATGGCATGTGCAAAAGCGAGTTTGTGTCTTGATTCCCTCGTGAATAGAGCAAGTCTGATGAAAGCCCACTTTAAAACTTAGATCACAGGTGATTTTGCCAAGCTGCCTTTCAATTTGCTTTTAATTTGAGTTTTTATTCTAGGTAGGCAGTCGACTATCAAATAAACATATTTGCCTTGTTTTTCCCCCCTCTCTTTTGTACCACCAGTTATATCTTCCAAATGGCTGTGATTCAGCTGCTGCACATGATGATTTGTGCCCCCAGTAATTATACCTTCCTTGTGCTGTGAGAGAGAAAGAGAATGGGGGGGAACTGTTGTTATTCTTAAATCTCCACTCGATGCTGGCTTAATCATCGACTGCCTTGTCTTTGGATTGGCTGTAATTGAAACATTARCTGTTCAGGTCTATATACAGCATGTGGGTGGCTCGTTTGCACCCTATGGCTGAATTTTTAATCATAAACCTTGATCACAATCTGATGCTGCTTCTACATAATGCACTCCTTTTTTTCTTGCTTTGTAATCCTTTTATGTCGCCTTATCTTGACCTTTTTTATCGTCCACCTGTRTTTGTGCTGGTCATTTGAGATACATTACTCTCATGAGTATTGGAAAGTCAATTGCAGCATTGCTGTGATAACATGGGATCCATTAGCCACTACTATTGACTGTCTTTAAGTGATCTCCACAGCCAGCAACTCCTGTACTCACTAGCAATGCCGTCTACTTTTCAACTCCAGTCCCATGCTTTAGCTACAAGCAACCAAAAGGAAGCATTYACTCAAATGTATTGACCACTTTCATGAATATTTCATTGGCTGCTCAAGGCAATAGGCTGCCAACTTGGTGGGTTGAGAAAACGAGGCTTGCATTTGATGCTGCTGACCACCCGTTCCTCAATGGGATAACACTGCATTTTAAAGGTTTATTTGCTTGARCCCTTTAAACACCTGGGTGATACTGTACTTTAGGGGTCCTATCYACTTCTCCATACTACTGACTCACCCAACATTAGACGATATGCCTGAAGCCTTTTTTGGGTCTGTTGTCCTTGGCAACAACTTGAGAGCTTACTTTTCCTTTTTCCTCTCTGCTACTATATGCKTCTCAGACTCTTTCTCTCTACTGTTTAATCTATGCAATTACCTCGGAGCAGAGGGTTGAGCAAACTTGTTGATTTTTTTTTTTCACAGGCAAAAGTTCATCTTTGTCGATGTTTATCTCAAGAGACAACACACCTCCCAAAGCTACATTCCACCAGTCCTTCGTCAGCAACTCCCCCATGTTTTACGCTTAAATACACATCACAGCCTTCCCTTTCACCAACTCCACTGTCAATATAAAGACCTGACAGTCTGAACATCAGTTTCTGACTCATCTGTTGTTAATTCACTGACCCACTCCAGTCTTGTTGAAGAGAATTTAAAATGCACGCACAAAGAAATCTTTTGTCCTCAGAATAATAATGGCACATCACTCCAGTATTAAATACTTTTTTTTTCTTATTGCCAAATCAGAATTTAAAAGTTTATTGCTAAATAGACCATAAAKGGACAAAGTAAAGCTTGTGCAGCTTTTGTCAGAATCACAGGATTCATACTTATTCTTTATGTTGAACAACAGGCCTCTTCTTTTAGTTTGTGTTGTGTTCATGTTGCAGTAACATCAGAAAAGTTAGTGTTGTAAGTGGCTATAAGTTGTACGAATTAGTGAGACATTCCGTTCTTTTAACCAGAAAACAAAAAGACCCAGAATGGCCTGTCACTACTACTGAATGAATGGTGTAGTAAGTTCCTCAGATTGTCTCTGCAGGAACCCTGCAGCCCAAGAAATAAAACTTGACTCCCTAAAGTGAKTACTAGTAGTAACAAGGCTTCTGACACATTCTAGGTTTCCCGACCAACCGCTCTCACATCACCTAACAAACTTGCCTCTCAGTCCTCTTTATGGATAGTTTTTTTTTCCTATACGGGTCACTCCACTGCTTAAATTAGACTCTAGTCTGGGATCAGCTACCCACTGAATGTGTSTATGCATGTCACTGACTGCCTCCATCCAAAAATGTGAGGTCCCGGCATTCTGCTGCGAGAGCTTGACAAGAGTTAATGTCAAGCCGTGTGATGTGCAGTTTGTCTGTTACCCACAGTTCAGGCTTGATCCTCAAATCGTAAACTCTAGTGCAGTGTGACTCTCTCACACTAGATTTTTCCCTTGAATAATATCTACAAAACCAACTGTGTGTTCTTAAGCTATGTTAAGTGCATGTTAGTGTTGGCAATACACAGCAAATTGTCATGCGCATTGGTGAACCAAACCTTCTTGATGGTGTCACTTCTCAGGCTATATAGCCTCAACAAAAATGGCAGTATCTCCTGAAAATTTTATAGTAACAATAAAAATGCATGTATAGAAATAAAATATTACAAGAAGCARATTTATTGTTACAAACAGATGAGACATTTACCATCTTTCATTTTGTATGACCTACTGTGAATGATGACTGAATAAACACCTGGATATAACTAGAGGCAGGTACAGAAGTCAAGAATTGAAACCACAAAAGATGAAAGCCCCAAGTAGGCTGGCTGCAGAACAATTTCACGCCTGGCTTTTCCACATAATAATAATAATAATAATAATAATAATAATAATAATAATAATAATAATAATAATAATAATAATAATAATAATAATAATAATAATAATAATAATAATAATAAATTACACTTCAGATAATACTTTTTTTGGTGCCAATTTTTTGTTGATGTATGTAGCTGTTACCTTGCTGCTGTATGTTCAAATATTCACATTACACTGTCATTGACAATGTGACAGCCAAGATAGTGAGCTAGGAGGATGAGTAGGTAAGACTTTCTATCAAGAGTTCAACCCACAAGGCCCTGCTGCACAGACTCCTGTCTCCAAAAATCCAACACGACAGTTCTCAAAAATCAACTTTTTCCCCTTCGGTTCTGAACAAGAGAAGGCATAGAGGCTTCCTCCACCATTTTTTTTTTACATTTTAATATTAATGTCTGTGAGTATAAATCTGTTGCTACATGGACATTGCAGTAAAAACCTTTAGACTGTTACATCACAGATCAAACATATGTATTAAAGTAATCTAGGTTATGTTTTCCATGGAAATCTGTGGTAAAAGTACATTACTGTGTAATAAATGTGATTTAATATTTATTTAGCTAATGTCACCAAAAATCTTAAATAATGTTAAAGTTGGATTAAAATAACCAATGGCTCAAACTTTTTTTAACAAATTAACAAATTTATAACTAAATCTGATTAATTTAGTCTGTTTGTTTCATTGAAAAGAATGTGACTTCTAACTGCTGACGGTGTGTTTTCAGTGTTTGTTGTCATGTTATTTATAACTCTTGACCTTAGATGACCCTCTTGCCAATGTTTTTATTTTCCCCCTGTTTGTTTCTGTCTTCACAGGAGCTGCAGGAAGTCTGGCTCAACTACCCACCACACCCCCTGCAGGTTGGTTGACATGTCTTTTGTTACTGATGTTTATTTTGTCTGGGTTGCCTCTCATTAAAAACTCTCCTCATCCACCAGGACACAGAGTTATTTTTCCGTCTTTGAAGCTTTCTGGCCTGACTGTGTGTTAGTTTGTTGTGAGTTGTGTGTTGCTAACAGAGGTGGGAAAAGCTGTCTGTTATTTTTTTCTGCTGAGGCTGACTTACTTTTTTGTAACTGTCACAAGCCTTATTGTGCTGCTCTCCACTTTGGTCAAGACCCTAATCCGCTTTTTGATTTACTCCCCCACTCCATTTCTTCAGCAGCGTTTTGCTCTTCTTTTTTTTTTTTTTTTCTCCAACGTCTTTTCTTTTTATCCACTCTTTGTGTCTTCACTTTCTTGCCTGCTCTTTGGGTTCCATGATCTACCCAGAAACACTGAACATGTCAACAGTGTTTGTTTGAAATTTGGATTTGGTAGAAGAGATCAAAGATGCCATAACAGGATTATGGTCCCAAATCACATGGGTGGTCTCCAGGGACCGCCAGGCATTTTTTTTTTCTCTGATGTGTTTCTGGAGAGGAAAGTGTTTCTTTGTTTCAGTTTTTTTGCATCTTAATGCATATGCACGAGTGTTGCAGCATTTTTTTTTCATTTGTATGTTTTTCCTTGTCTGGACTAAAAAAGCACTCTGTTTGTGTACATTTGTGTGYTCATCTATGCCGCCTTATCCCTCTATTTGTCATCCCCAAATGTTGAAGATCCACAGAGAGCTGAGGTGTTTTTGTTGAGTTTGTAAGAGCTCAGGATAAACTGRCTGTTTTCCTGGTGTGTTCCACTGCTGAGGCCGGCACGGGCCTCAGTGGTGGGTACATGAACAGAGTGGAGGCCTGGGGTCTGCACCACAATCTGCAGCAGACTCTGGTAGGAGTTCTACCTCCGTTARCYYCATCTGAGCTGCAGGTTCATTATCAAMCACCACAGTTTTCTCTWGGGRTTCCCTGTCGGTGGGCTGTTAAACTKTACCAGCCTCGCTTGATAACATCCTAATGTTTTGGCATGGGATGATATATGATGTCATTTACAGTACTGTGCAAAAGTCTTAAGCCTACTTTTTCCCAGCAGTCAGGACTTAACTTTTAAARTTTACTGAAGGTCTTGGAAAGCTTTGCCTTTGGCWACTTTTGCCTCTTATTTAGTTCTTCTACCTGGCTAAGACAGCTTATTGCAGAGCTTTTGTATAAAAAATGAGAAAACTAAATAGGTCTAGGACTAAAGAAGTGTTAAAACTAAATAAGAAAAATAATCTACAGCAGATGATCAAGAAAATTGTGTTTTTTTGGAAATAGGAAAAAWAATCTATGAAAGACCTGGCCTAAAACTGAGGTTCGAGCCCCTACTGTGGGTCGTAAAATACTACATTTAGGCRTCTTGAAATGCTTTATAAAGATATAGTGAACTGCATAAATGTTTGTCTATACTATATTTAGCCTTAGTGGTTACAAATAAATATCCATATAATTAAAACAATTAAAAATATAATTTTTAAATGGTTACATATCAAATAGTTGTATAATAGTTGCTGTCAAGTGCCAAGTCCCAGCAAAGTCTCAGTGCTCTGTACAAAGAACAGTCAATCTAAGAAAGCCAGCAGATTGCATTGTATCTTAACTTCATCACAGTCTCCCATCCTGAGCAGCACATTGGTTACAGTGGAAAGGGAAAACTTTTAACAGGAAGAAACCTCCAGCAGAACCAGGCTCAGGACAGGTGGCCATCTGCCTCGACCCGRTGGGTTTAAGGGACAGGAAARAGATGCAAACACAGACTGGTCCAGGTGTATTTTCCTCTGAAAGAGTGACAAAGAAAACACGTTATTGATATAAATAATTACGACACATAAAGGAGAGTGAGTAAGGACAGCAGTAGAGTGAATGAATGTTTTCCAGCAGTCTAAGTCTAAAGCAGCAGAACTAATGATTAACTAAGGAATAACTCATAGAACCTAAGCCTAATTATATGATTTATCAAAAAGGAAAGTTAAGTCTAGTCTTAAAAGTAGACAGAGTGTCAGCCTCATGGATAGAAATCGGAAGTTGGTTCCAGAAGAACCAACCTGATAACTGAAAGCTCTGCTTCCAGTTCTATGTTTAGAAGCTCTAGGAACCACAAGTAAACCTGCAGTCTGAGAGCGAAGTGCTCTGTTAGAAAAATATAATACAATAAGATCTTTAATATAAGATATAGCTTGGTTGTTGAAAGAACTTGTATGTTAGAAATAAGATTTTAAATTCTATTCTGAGGAAGCCAACTCTAGCAGCAGCATTTTGGATCAGCTGAAGAATTTTGAAAGAGTTTTTAGACACCCAAATTATAAAGAATTACAATAGTCTAGCCTAGACGTAATAAATGCATGTATCACTTTTTCGGCATCGTTTTTGGACAAGATGTTTCTACACTGCAAAAAATGTCCATCTTACCAAGTTTTAAAATCTTATATCCAGCCAAAAAGTCTTTTTGATCTCGTTTTGAGACTGATTTACTAAACAGGAACTGATTGTGTAAGAATAATAACCTTATTTTCAGAATGTGTAAGATTATTTGTCTTGTTTGCCTGAGAAATTGACTCAAATTGGTAAGTAAAAAATGCCAATGGAGTAAGAAAATTTTACTTGGTAAGATTCTTGAAATGAGAAAAATTTAGTCAAATCAAGTATTTCAGGAATCTTACCAAGTACAATTTTCTTACTCCATTGGCAGAAGTTTTTGACTTAAATTGAGTCCGATTTTCAGGCTAACAAGACAAATAATCTTACATATTCTGAAAACTAGATTATTATTCTTACACAATCAGTTCTTGTTTAGTAAATCAGTCTAAAAACAAGATCAAAAAGACTTTTTGGCTGGATATAAGATTTTAAAACTTGGTTGGGTGGACATTATTTGCAGTGTAATTTTAGTGATATTACACCGGTGGAAGAATGTTCCATACAATTTCATATCAATTTAGTTCCTTGCCGAGTTGCTATGTGGATTGGTATGCAATTTTGGTTCATACCTTGACTTGAAGTGTTTTTATGTTGGAATGATTCAGCGGTCAGAACTAGGCAGCCTAACAAACAATAAAAAACAACAACATTTATTTTAAAATAATCAGAAACTGGGTAAAAAAGCTACCAAAATCTAAAGAACAACTTTGAAAGACATTTCAAAAATATCAAAAATTGATTGATGAAGACCACTTTAAAAAAGATTAGGAGAAAGTAATGCAATTTGGAAGCAAAAGAAAAAGAAACAGTGGAGACTTTTGCAAATCCGTCGAAGGCCCTCAAGAGTTTGAACACTAAGCCCAAAATTATTGCTGAAAGGAAACAAGGTGTAACCTAATTCCCTTCCCCACCAACAAGAGGAAGATGAAGTAAAAAAAAGGAGCTACCCTAATGAGGTTTGAGCTAACGGCAATGGCAGCTCGCCATGATATGTGTAATTATGCGTGCACAAATTTTTGGCATACATTAGTCTTGCCACCGACTTGCCCTACAGAGGGATGTGGAGTGCCTCGTGGTTTACAGGCTTCTCTTTCTGTTTTTCCTTGATTTTTTTTTCACCAGCACATCACCACCATCACCCTTCTCCCTCCAGCTCTCCAGGATAATTTAGCAGAATGCCGTTTACGTTGAGTGTGGATTACAAAATTTCTCCTTTAGTTTATCAGGGAGGTACACGAGTGTCAAGCTTGTTGGGCCTCAGCTCTGATTCTGCTTTCGGTCTGGACTGAGCTGAAAGTGATGCTTTGAAGACATTTCAAACATGTAATTTTTTTTTTTTCATGGCTTCTGTTGATTTTTTTCCCCCTCTCTCTTCACTTCGTTTGAATTTTTTTTTTTTTTTTCATGGCTTCTGTTGATTTTTTTCCCCCTCTCTCTTCACTTCGTTTGAAGCCTTGCTGCTGGCCATTCCTCCTGAAGGATCACTCGCTCCTGTGAGTGCTGAACTCGTCAGATGTTGTTAGTCATGATTCATGACATTTAAACGCCTTCCGTTAATTAAGAGAGGAAAGAAAAAGGCAGGAATGAAATATTTCTTATTACATACTGGAAGATGGAGCCATGACATTACCGGCAGCGCTCCAATTAAAATACTGAGTTTAAAAATACATCTCTGCACCGTGCGCTGACTTGACATGGGAGACTTTGAAAAATGTGTTTACCAGTCGTTGCTTCGTGGGAGCTCAGACAAAAGAAATGCTGGGAAAATAAAGGGAAGTGCCCATCTTCCCCTCCAGTAGCCTTGAGTTTGGTCATGTTTTCTGAGCACTGTACACCAAACAGCACCATAGAGCAGTCTTAACAAGGTCAGTCGAATGTGTTCCATTTCTYTTTGAATGTCCTTGTGAAATCACAAGTCTCAATGTTTGCATATTTTTTGTTGAAAAGGTGTCTTGGTCAAGCTAGTATTGGCACCACACGGAGACCAATTAGATGACTCCAGCAGCTTAATTAATGCACCCATAAGCATATCTCTTGATTTAACAAACWTGCACACACTTATTTTCTTAGCACAACACTTCCTTTTCTAATGAGCACAGTCCTGAGCAAATATTGTGGTTAAACTGAGCAGCCGAACCCATCTACCTTTGAACTCTCCGCCTTTCCTCCTGCTAATGTTTAAAGATTATACTGGTGTTTTATCAAATGTGAAAATGAAGAAAGAAAGAAACGTTCTTTTAAAACTCGCAGTGTTAGTCATCTCAGATGTGGTCTACTAATAAACAAGCAAAGAAAAACTTACAGTACTCCTGAGTCACCAGAGATATGAACCGTCTGCAGAAATGCCAGCTTTAGAACGAGGTAGAAAAGAAGCCRTTTGACTTAAAAGTTAATGACGGAGAGATTCCATCTGCTGCAGATCACTGTGAGTTTGTTTTACAGTCGGAGTAAAAATACACACTCTAAACAGGCCCTCGAGCGGAACAAACTGCAGAGATTTTCCTTTCTGAAACTTGTGCTGAACGACTTCACTGAGTGTTCTTGTTTTTCYTTTTTTAGCAATCTCACAAGTTTTAAGAGGAAACATTTGTTCATCAGGGCTCGGTGATGTATTTTGCCAAAATACTGCATCATCCAGTTTGCAAAGTTTGAATGAGAAGTGGAAAATCTCAAAAACACTTCAACTTGAAAATGGTGTTATAAGTTTGAAAAAGAACTTAAAATTATTGCATAGATTGTTAGTAGATGGCTGTGAGAAAACTCACAACGGCTCTATTTACCATAACCACTTGTTAATTTGCCTGATTTTGGTTCTGCCCCAGAACATTGACTATGACCAGATTCTGCTGACCTGACCCTCATCAATTGTCCAACATTGTGCTTCTAAACCTGCATTGTGTTTTTATTTTTTGGTTTTTTTTTTCCTTTTAGGTGCAAGAACCTCAGACAGACAGGCAGCTGATTGAAACGTCTCCGGTGCTTCAGAAGTTGACCAGCTTCGAGGAGTCGATCGGCGTTTTGTTCACACATGTGCGCCTGCTGGCCAGAGCGTTCACCTTGAGGACTGTAGGCTTCAACCATCTCACTCTGTGAGTACTGTTGCTGCAACTGTGTCACTAAATGAGTTGCAGCCAGAAGGATGCTGTGGTCGGTCTGCATTAAGGTTGGGAGGTCATATTGTAATACCATATAACAAGGTGCGACGATACAGTAGCTGTGTTTCCATTGCAAATGTGCGCAAAACTTTGTCGATATTCTGTTAATGTCGAAAAAAGCACAGTTTCACAATTGCAGTGTTTTATTTAAGTAAGAAATGCTATTAAAATCATGCATGAATCTGTTTGTTTTCGCAATAAGTCATTACAAACATGGCGGCAACGGATGTAAACACTTACATGAGATATATTCATATTGTTACWACGGCACTAGCGCTCATCATCAGCCATTAGAGGAGACGTTGGCGTCTTATCGAAGCTTTCGAGCGACAAGCCMCTTATACTTGGACTTGAACTAAATGTAGAAAATACTCGGTCTCCTGGTGAATCCAAACATGCTGCACCATCATCATCCTGCTACTTCCTGCAGTCTTTTTCGTCGTCGTCTTTTTTGCCAGTAGAAACATCTGGTTGTTGATCACATGACTTCTGTGATGCAAAAGAAGTTTTGCAGTTTTGCAAAATACACCAATTTCAAAATGGCCAAAAAACACCATWTCCTAACGCAACACCATTTTCACGAAAAACATATTTTTCTTTTCAAAATTGGCATGTTTCCATTAGGCAAATTCATTTTCACAACAATTCTAATTTGCACAATTTTATTGTCAATGGAAACATGACTAGTGTTGYAGATGTTTTGGACTAGTACAGTTGGGCAGCACAGTAGATCAGTGGTTAACACTGTTGCCTCATAGCAAGGTCTCAGGTTCAGTCCCCTATTTGAACCTGGGGTCTTTCCATGTGGAGTTTGCATGTTCTCCTCCTGTTCACATGGGTTTTCTACAGGTACTTCGGTTTCCTCTCCCAATCCAAAATACATCCATGTTAGGCTGCCTTCAGGCCCAGRCCTCCCTTGCAAAATATATCTTTGATCTCAATGGGATTTGCCTGGTTAAATTAAGGTAAATAAAAAAGTAAACTGATTATGAATAATTAAGTCACACATGATCAACATTCCCAAAGTGGGAGCAGGCTTTATTTGACAGCATCTTGCTTACAGCCCCAACAGAAAAGAAGCAAAGAAAGACATAATCYAAACACTTTACAGCAAGCACAGCATGGCTGGTTCAGATGAACAGGCAGAAGCAAACACCTGCCTGTTTAATTCAAATCAGCTGGGTGAAAAAGGAGGTGCGCAGTGCTGCCGTTCATGGGCAGCTGCAAAAAGGAGAGACCAAAAGGTGCATGATTGGCAAGCAGTTATATAATTTAAATAATGTGTTAAAAAGTACTGTGGTAAGTCATTAGTCAAATAGGCACACAGTCAGTGTGCCTATTTAATACCCGTCATATCATTCCTATTTTCTAATGATTTTATGTTAGATCCTCTCACTAACAAGGGTTTTTTTCTAATACTGGGAGAGTTGTTTGATTAAAAAAGGGACAATTTGACTTTTTTTAATACTGTAACAAATGTGACCCTCATACCAAGGCATGTACCGTTCTGTGATATACTGGTATTTAAAAAAAAGTGTTGGATCTCTAATCTAAGAAAATATAAAAAAGTACCTTAGATGCCATTAAAATGGCCTAAATTACAGATGAGAAGTCATTCTTGGCAGATGAGGTAAAGTAAAATTGGTAAACTGGATGCTGCCCAACTTTAGTCTGTTTCTGTTGTTCCCATCAAATGAGATSAAACCTGTTTTATACAAACAAAGTTGAACCTGTCGTGAATGCGGCAGCCTCCTCCTCCCTTTTAATCATTATGCTTACTTCTTGGAGCGTTTCACGAATATAAGAAAGAAAAAGACTCAAGTGGCTGCTAAGTCTTTATGTCTGTGAGGCCATAACCTCACTGCCCCATGGGAAATGCAGTTTTAAATCACAGAATTGTCCAGAGCTAAAGGGTTTTCTTTTCCTTCATTTCAGCCACATTTCTCATTAGTCAGATAAGTATGTTCTCTCACTGTCATGCTTCAGTCCACCCAGTGATTTTTTAGAGTCTTGCTTTAAATCATTCTTTTTGATGCAGATTTAATTAAGGCTAGATTCACTATACATATGATAACTCTGTGTGTTCTGTGTAGAGAGATACACATGTGGTTTCTGGTCTGTTTTTCTCTGTTAATTGCAGCATTTCACAGCAGTGTAACAGTGCTCACTTTTATTTTATTTTATTTTATTTTATTTTTCCCCACATCCTCACCATTCCTTCCTCTGTTATGACGTTTGTTCAATAGTCAGGAAAGTTGCAAACTTCTACAGGGGTAACTTAGAATTGATTGAGGAAAAAGTAGTAACAAAAATGCTGTTGTTGTACAGCTACTCTCTTTTAATAATAGTGATGCAGTTAAAAAAAAGATTGCAATTTTCATTAATCCAYGCTACAGCTAATGAGTCTTGTCTTCCCAGTTCGAAGTGTGTGTTTAATTCAGACCATGAGACAGTTATTTGCAATCGAAGCTTAACTCACTTCTGAGCTTTCCAACTCAACACAATAGTGAGTTTGACAGCTAAAGCAAATTAGCCCTGGCAGTGCACGTTTGATATCTTATTGGCAGGTTGCGCTCTGTAATTGCTTGCTTAGGTTTGCCACAAGGACACTGCTCGGTGTTCGAGTGTGTATCGAGCACGCACACACACACACAGTCCTGAGCTCGCTCTAATCCATCACTTAAATGTCAAACCTCTCCCCACTCGGGGTCAGTCAAGTTGATTAGAGGTCCAGAGGTTTGTCTCCTACTGAGCTTTACTTTTGAAGACTTTCCAACTCAAGGTTGAAACCAGTATTTTTCCAACTTGGCCACCATGAGGTGAAAGTTTAAACCAATGAATTTTATATTTTGCTGAATTTTATTGTTACTTTTCCTGGAGCGATAAAATAAAATTTGAGGGAATGAATTTTATATTTATAAGGTAATTTATGTTCATTAGCTCKTTAGTAGCCAAAGGCACGTTGACCTAAATACAGCCGACTGACTCGATAGCTGGAGCTGAGAAATGGCCGCCCACGAGGACCAAAGGTTAGACCAAAGTAGGCCACATTGTCATGATCGAGTGAAGAACGAGGTCAGATGATGGGAAAGAAAGTAAGACGATAAAGAAGGAGGCGAAGACAGGACGATGCTTGGCCTTTTGGCCTTTCACTTTGAGAAGAAATAAGAGGACAAACTGACCTAGATGATGAAGAAGCACGAGATGAGTCGTGGCCATGGAGGGAAACCAGCAGATGGCAGGAATGGAGCTCTACTTTTTGTTTGCAGAAGAAGACAAGACTTTCACTGCCAGTGAGAAAAGATCAATCGATCCTCCTGTGCAGCATTTGAATCATTCATTGATGCCATTTTATGTTATCAAAGAGATTCAGAATGTTGAAATGAATCATTAAATGAAAGTAAAGAAATGCTTCTTGGGTTGAAGCATGTCAATAATTTTATTGCACTTTTGCTGTTTGCTTCATAGAAACAAATCTCTGGGAGCTGTAGAGAGAATAAATATAAAGAAACCAATCTAATGGCATATTTCAGCACCACCTGAGAGATGAATTTACCAGAGTTTATCATTTAAAAGCTTGTTTATTATACAGTTTTATCAGCCTARCTCTTTTAAACTAGAGCAGCCACTATAAAGGCAATAGGTGTGATTCAAATTAGCCATAAAAATAACAAAGTCAAAGCAATATGTTTTCATCACTGTGTAACCAGCAGATTCAATAAATGCACTTGTTTAAAAACTCTTTCAAAGAGCACTTTGAGCCAAAAGTAGTTGCAGGTCACTTAGTTGAGCATTTGAGCAGTTCATATGTGTTCGTATGCAACTGGAACATCGTTTTTTCAAGAACCAAGAGGTAAATGGTTTTAAAATGAAAATGGAGCACACTTGTCTTTTGGAGCCGACAGCCTCTTGCCGCCTGCTCAGAAGTGCTGTTAAAGGTATTTTAGATCAAATTCAAAGGTGAATAAAGACCTCGGCTCCACACTTTACTTCAATTTCCCCCACCTTTCTGGAGCATTGTAGCTCTGCTGCTGGAGTGAATAACGGATGCCTCTTTTGTGCCGCCTCACACATTCGTCTTTGACCCGTTCTATCTCTTCTTTTTCTCCTCCATCTTTCCCCGTTATTCGTTTCCTTTCTCGCTGTCACCCCCGCTGTTTCCTCTCTGCCGCTGCCTCCYGTTAGAAGTGAAATTAGCCCACTCTACACCTTTTCGCTTCAACTCCGCTCAGCTTATTTCCTTCCTCATTTTTTTTCCGCTGTCAAGCTGTAGATTTTTGAAGAAATCAGGTGTTCAGATATACAGTCAAAAGGTGGGGGGATGATTTCTCTCGAGCCTCCTTCGTCCTAAATTCAGCCCTGCACGCTCTCATAAGCTGTGGCAGAGCCTTTTCTTTAAGAAGTCCTCTAATATTTTTATATGGTTATCAGGCAGTGTCCCTTCTTTCCCTGATGAATCTATGTCCTGCATGTCTAAGRCAGTAAAAAAATCAAGATGAATCTTATTTTTTGCCTCTTTTTAAGCTCATCTGAAGTTAAAAAATGAAAAGTAATTTACTTTTACTTACTTAAATCTTAAAAGATGATCTGAGTCAGCAGTTAACCCTTCCAGATAAAAAAACACAATTTTCTAGTGATTATTGAATAAACAAGTAATAATTTCGAATTGTCAGTTTCTCTGACCTTGTACAGACAATTTTTTTAAATGTTCAGGATTTATCATTCTTTCAAAGTTAGAGAAGTGTTTAATTGTTTAATAAAGTTTTCAACAGCTTGAACCATGTTCAACAAATGAAACATCTTTAACAACCACTTTGAACAATTTGCCCATTTAGATTTGAAAAAAAAACATAATTTTGATAGTTTTATATCGACAAGCTTTGCTTTGGCATAAATACTCCAAGAGTTGTTTTAAATTAAAAAGGAAAAGGTTAATGAGATATTTGATGTTTTCATTCTGTGCTCGTTTATTTTGCTTGTTTACAGTGTTTGTACATTTCAGCCGAAGATAGTTTGAGCTACAAGTTTGTATTGCCATTCAGTGGATCATTCTCTAAAAAGTTTGAGAACCAAAGAGATAATGTCACCTAAATGTGTTTGTAACTTTTTTGTAATAATGCTGTGGAATTGTCATTTTGAGTATTTATGAATGGAATGTRCTTACAAGTATGGAAAGAGTGACCTTCCTTTTTAATTAATTTATTTTAGTTGCTTGAATTAGATATTGAAGAGATTTTAAAAAAGTACTATTATTTGCTTTTTACTCCCTAGTTTGTTCTTTTTTTTTGTTCTTAAAGCATTTGAAGACCAAGTATCCATCAATATCACCATAGACTGGAAATTCATAATGCATTTCTCAGAAAAGGCAGAACAGGTTAAAGTTCTCCCTTTTTCTTTCTCTTTACACAGCAAGTGGTCTTCTATCAGTGAACAGTGGGCTTAACCAATTAATTAATCAAAAGAGAAATGATTGAAAACACTTTGATAATCAACTGACTGTCTAACATGCYTTGCAGATTAAAACTTGCTTGTGTTCGCTTAGTTTTCAATCAAAATCAGGCTTCAAGAGGTTTTTTTTTTCCCCCCGTCTGGAACAGACAGGCCAACATATATAACTTGTTTGCCCAGTGACAAAAATGGAGGAAAATTTGGCAGCAGTGGAGAAGTTGAATAATGTAGCTGCTTGTTAATGTTAACCAGAGCATCCGGTAAATTGGAAGACAAGGGGCTTGGGAGGCAATCAGAGCAAAGGCTCCACGGCAGCAGCTGTCTGACAAGACAGAAATGTTAAATATAGAGTTCTCCATAAAGGTTACTTTATGTATTTTTTCCAATTGTTTGAAAGAATAAACAAAATYTGTTTTGGTCTGATGTCTATTCTTTTAAACTAGTATTTTAAAGATACAGTTGTAGTTTTTGTATTTGTAAAATTTAGAGCTAACTGTAAGAAAAAGTTTACTCTTTCAATTAACAGGCTTTCCAATGATATACGATTTATTGTCAAGAAGCRTCGTTCCAACAAATAATCTGCCATACACATTTACTTACTTTTTTTGCTAAATTAAGCTAACAGTAGATATATTTAGTGGACTGGCATATTTGTCTTCAGAGTTTTCCTGAAAGAACAAATAGACTCTTAAAGTTATGCATTTGAGACAAATGAACAAAATGGATTAGYATCAAACTTTGCATCCTAAATAATCAGGTTTACAACAATAAAGGCTCCCACATACTCGGGCGTACTGTGTGTGGTCCATGAGCCGCGCGGACTCCACGTGTTGATGTTTGACAGTTCATACTCGAGTGTACTGATCRCCTGACGAATTCTTTAATTTCTCGCAATTTCAGTCATGATGTCAAGGACAAGGAGGAAGAGATAGTTTGTAGCCTGGTAAAAACCAGACCCTCGTGCGAAGCAAAGTGAAGGGCGAGGACTTGTGGCTATAGAGAARTGATACTTGCTGGAGGTGYGGCCTCTGTTGAAGTTTAAAATGATTGGTATGCCAGCTCCACTGTGAAGGAGGCTAAGCTAAGAAGCTAACCGGAAATAGTGTGTGCTGTAAACCACCCTACTGAGAGAAGTACGGAGCCAAACGAGACKACTCTAAATGAGAGCTGCAGGCTTTGTCAGACAATTTAATTTAATTTGGAAGCCTTATCAACACAGACTGGCTTCATCCACTTCCTCCACTGCCRTATGCTAAACCAACTAGMAGACACTGCGCAGAAAATCAACGTTGTTCAAAACTCCACCTTCTGTTTGCTGATTGGCCCAAGTAAAATAAACTACAAGCTGACACTGCGCAGAAAAYCAACATTCTGTTCTCTGATTGGCCCGGACAAAAATTCTACTGAAGAAATCCTTRTCTGAGAGAAATCCCAGACAGAGCAGTGAAGGGAAACTAGAACTGAGCAGAACTGTGTAGGAAGGCAAGGGCCAGGCTAGATAGTTTGCATTTTAGCTTTAAAACAACAAAAGGAGAGGAAAAAAAWGAAAATAACTACCTTACCCAGGATCTGAGCTATTTCCTCTCACGAATTTGTTGCTCCCTGAAAGTCATTATATTCCTTCATTGATGAATCAAAAAGTTGTCTAATCTTCTCCATGAGACACTCTTCAAACTTTGACTCCATCTCATCAACAAATGACACAGATTCTCAAATTTATCAGCTTGGTGTTGCATCCAAAACAGTACTCGTCAGGCAGTTTATTGTGCGACACCGCGGATGTAAAGAATTGATCTTTGCGCGGACCAGTCCGGCGGACGGCCTTTTCGAGTCCACATTGAGTCCTCCTCGAGTCCGCGCAGACCTCCGCGGAGTGAAGCATACCCGAGTATGTGGGGGGGCCTTTAGTCATGATTTTTGGAAAATGTRTCACTCAGAGCATGGTTGAGTGAATCGCTGATTGCTTGGTTGTAAACACTCTGAGTGGACCATTTTGTAGCTTTATGCACACATTGGCGTCATGGCTAGGGGTCAGGAGTTACGTGGCATAACCAAACCCACATCGCACGGCACACGGGACTGCATTTCTCCCATTTATCTGTTTAGTTGCAGATGTTATTTCCATAACAAAATACACTCACAACTGTGGGAAGAAAAATGCT
Organism: Austrofundulus limnaeus; assembly: GCF_001266775.1. Taxonomy (NCBI): domain Eukaryota; kingdom Metazoa; phylum Chordata; class Actinopteri; order Cyprinodontiformes; family Rivulidae; genus Austrofundulus; species Austrofundulus limnaeus. The sequence goes on along the minus strand of NW_013952528.1, from coordinate 539,966 downwards.
TAAAAAACATGCTCCAAAAGCAGATCCATAACTCAAAGATGTGCAAGAAAGATCTCACCTCTGATCTTAAAGTAAAKTTTTAACATGAATCAGTTTAGTGCAAATAAACTGTCTCTGTGTAATGGAGTACATACCGGTTGAATTTGTTGAGCTGCAATGGTGTTTTCTGAACCAAATTTATACTCRTGAAAGTTTAGTCCACCGTAATAACTGCACCTTTTAAGATTTTGTGTTTGTTTTGTTTGGTGAAACAAAATCTGGGCAAAACTGTGGCCATTTTTTAAAATTACAAACATTAATTTAGTCCGCCAAAAAATTAATTAAATACATTCATCAAAAGTTAGAATAACTGATTGTTGCAGCCCTTTGGATGGAATTTTACTCGCAGATCTGTTTGATTAAAGAGATTAAATTCAGGAGTTCKTGAAAATTAGAGACTCCAAAAGCTGGTCATTAAACTTTGAGACTTTTTTCGCTCTTTGTCGCTGACGTCCTCTCTGTCTTCTACCTCCCCGTCATCAGCTTAAGACTCCTGCCAAGAGCTGGTAGCTATAGATGGATATGTGCTCTGCTGCTGAATATACCTCCCTGCCTGCACGTCACTCCCCCCGCAGCCAATGCTCCCTGCCAGTCTGGCCCGACTCCAGCCCACATCTGCATTGCTAATCTATAATTCTGTTTAATTAATGACCATTACAGCAGCAGCAGTTGCA
>NW_013952528.1:499686-536326 GCF_001266775.1 Austrofundulus limnaeus | reverse complement strand
GTGTGTTTACCATACTCTGTGTGATGGGTATTGTCATGAGACCAAATTGTTCAGAGGTTTTCAATAACATACACATCTTTGTCTGCACTTCTGCTTTTGTAGAAGCTGTCAGGTGTCTGAAAAATAAAGCTGTGTTCAAGAGAAATATTTAGCCTCAAAGGGCTAGTTTGACCAGTTGGAAGTGATGGTTTGGCAAATAGTTCTCAGWAGTTAGTTCYTCATCAGTCATAGACCCCCGTTCACAGCTGGCACCTAGGTATCCAATTGCTTCTAGATTATGCTAAATGCAAGCATGAATGGCCTTCAGACCACCTTGGACGTGGATCATCTTCAGTACAGGCCACCTCCAGAGGCCACCAGAGAAGTTCTGAACCCCTTTTATCTACATACATTTAATAGTCTGAACACATTTCATCTGGAGCCAAGCTTGTAGGTCTTTCTGCTAAACTGAGGTGACCCCACACAATCAGCAGAGTTATAACCTGAAAGTCTCAGGGTTTTAAAAACTGCTTAAGTTTCCAGCCATCTGAGGGAGTATTCCGAAGATGAAGCTTGATTTTTGGGGGATTTTTACAGCATGGTGATTTTTTTATTTTTTTTTATTTTCACATTTATGTTTGTTCTGATTGCATTAGAGCAGACTGGACCCACCATCGTCATTGTACACTATAATGTACTGTGTCAATGACAGGACAACAGTCTGAGCAGTGTTATATTGCATCATATTTACYTAAACACAGCGCTGTAAAAGCTGTAAAAAAAGAAAAGAAAAAGAAACGGATGACGGCTGTTGGTGCAGCTTATTTGTCAGTTTAAAGGTTAGGGTTTATTGATGCTGAACAGGCAGGTTGATATATTTAGCAGCACACCTACATACTCAGGAAGGTAAAAAAAAAAAAACATAACATAAAATATAACATTCAAAAAGTAGATGATTACTATTTGCTAATATAACATTTTTTTCACACCAGTATGACATTTTTAACAACATTTTTTACAAGAACTTCTCCAAGTGGATATTTATTTGCAGATATTTCCAATTTGTTGGCAGCTCTGACGTCACTTGTAAAAAAGCTTCCATTGAGCCTGGAAGCTCTAGCAATGCCCAAGAGTCAACACAAACCACATCTAAAATGGATTTCAGATTGAGAAAAAAAAAGTTCCTATTCAACTGGTGCTTGTGTGACTCCAGTCACGCTAGCGTGCGCACTGTAAAAGAGGCCATATCACAGCAAGACGGATTCAGACAGTCGCGTTGCATTCCATTTGCTCTTTTCTTGCATCTCRTAGCTATATTTACCATGTCTCTGTTTTCCTTTTAGAGACTTAAATGTACCCTAACAAGYCGAACATGTTGTCATCCGCTCAGCTCCTAGTCACGATGTAATATTTAACAGACTGATGTGAAACCTCCCTGAAACATTTTCTCTGCGCAACTCTTTCTGGCTTTGATGAATTATTCCTCATTCCACTCCATTTTGCTGTCTCTTTTCTTTTTTCAATGTGTGTGTGTGTGTGTGTGTGTGTGTTTTCTGGTTTACTTCATGTTCACCTTGCTGCTCAGACAGAAATCATGTCTTTTTGTGCGTTCACAGCTTCTCCGCAGCTCGTTGGTGAACAATCGAACCCAAGCCAAAGTGGCGGAGGAGTTGGGTATGCAGGACTTTGCCATAACCAATGACAAAACCAAAAGGCCCGTTGCGCTGCGGACCAAGACTCTTGCTGACTTGTTGGAATGTACGTTCACATGCCTTTGACTTGCCTACAGTATGGATATAAAATGAATAGCATTACAATCCTTACAGACTGTTTGCAGACCTTTTTTACGTCTTTAAATAACGCACAGTCTAAGCTGACAGAACGTTACTGATGTTTTTGTTCTCTTTGTATCAAATGCCGTCACTTCTCTCCTTAAGAGATGGAAAAATGCCTCTTATGTGTTTAGCATGACTGAAGTATTCATTGATGTTTTTACTCTTCCACCAGCCAACGCTGCCGCATCTCCTTCAGTTAATAACCTGATAATAAGCTTGTGCTTTTCCTGCAGTCTAACACATATTTTCAAATCTATAGAACCTTTAAAAAAGTAGAATGAGAGCGTAGGTGTCAGATTTGGCTCCTAAAGAAAGAAAGAAAAAACAGTAAATTTATGATTGAGTTAAGACTTTTGGCCWTCCAAGATTTTATAAGTTAAGATCTTTGACTACGTTCACACTGACAAAAAAAATGGAACCCAAATCCGATTTTTATTTTATTTAWTTTTTCCCCAGTGTAATCCATATTGCATTTTTTTTCTGACAGTCTAAACATGACAAAYCAGATTTTTTTCAAACCCGACCAAGGCCTTTTCAGTATTTGGGACTAAATCAGATACATATCTRATGTTTTTCAAAGCAACTGCAGTCTGAACACTYGTGTTGTGTTTCATCTGACTTTTACATTTGTGAGGTAGGGGTGAGCAGATCAATCCATAAAATAATGATACTAYCCTCGAGTCATGCTGTTTAAATCTTGTAACTCCACGCRTCTTCAGCTACAGAACAGAATTCCAGTYGCTTTGTCTCTTTTTTTCATTTTCCGTGTCCTGGATGACTGAGAATCCGCAGAAACATRTGATAAYAATGTTGTCGGACCATATTGATACTAAAGTTACTCGACCGAGTAATACTTTACTTCAATCACGTTATCATGAGAATTGTTGTCTACAGACCTCCAATGAATGGCGCAGCATTTTATAAAAAGACGCACTTTAAATTTATTTTGATTAGAGGTGCACCAAAAAATCGTCTTACATCAGAATCGTGATTCTCATTTACAAAGATTCAGAATCGGTTTAAAATGTCCCAAAATCGATTGTTATAAATAAAAAAGTGCAAATCCAATGGACATCAGCCTCCCATTTGGTAACTACATGGGACGTCCTGATGTCATCAYGCAGCTGCTTCTGGAACATATGAATATGCAAAAAGTACCAAAACAAAGAGGAAACTACAAAACTGCAGGAAAGAGAGATTCAATTGACCCCTGTATTCATTAAATGCAAAAATTTGGGCTCATTTTGTTTTTTACTGAATGAGTCTGAGTTTGACATGAGCTTCACTGTGTGCAAGGTTTGCAAAATAAAGATGAAGCACTTTGGGAACACGACAAATGAGCTCACATTATCAGCTTTGAATGAAAATTCGATTTTGAATCAAATTGTGGCCCCAAAAATCAGAATTGAATCGAAAGGTGAGAGAGTAAAAGATTCCCACCGCTAATCTTGATATACTTCTTGGTTTTACCTCTGTTTTGTGMATTCCTTCTAAAGCTAACATCTCATTAGCCTGCCACTGTTGAAGAAAAGTTAGCATCTCAAACTTGACTCAGTATTGCAGAAAACTAATAAATCATGATAATACAATTCCATTTTTGCTATTTGTAGAGTGTTTAACATCACCATGCTCAAACAAACTCTGACCCAGACGCCCATTCAGTGACTACTAATGCCTTCCAGGTGATAGCTTTGCAGGCTACAACATTAAGAGACATTAAAGTGAGTCCTGCAGGCCATGTTGGACCAGAGGTTCTGATAATCACAAGTTTYTGGGATCATTAGGCTACTATATTATATTTGACGGGGCTGCTGAAGTCAGCCCACACAGCGGGACACAGAGCGAGCTGCCAGCTGCCTCACAGACAGGTGAAATCGATCAATCTTTCCTTGTTTTTGTCCTCAAGTTCTTGCTGTCAGTTTCAGTGCCTCTTCATGTGCACAATGCTGTGGTCAGTAAAAGAAAAGAAAATTATTTTAAAAAGACCATTTGGAAGCTGTGAACTTGTTTTTTCAATATATCCCATCTCCAGAGATCAAATTGAAGTCTGAGATTTAAATAAACTTTCAAACTTTTGTGGTAACAGATACATCAGTACCTAACAATTTAAATGTCCTCTCAGAAAAAAAAAAAAAAAAAAAAACATAATTCATCAACATTATGAACAGCTCACTACTGGGAAGCAATAGTTGGTTTTACCTTTAAAATTTGGTCAAACTTGTGGAGTAACTCATGCCTGACCACATTAATTAAACATATACCTCCAGCCATGTATTTTTGATATCAAGCCTACCAAGAAAAGAACTTAGTGCTTGGTCATAATAAAATAATGGTTGACACAATCTCGTATTATATATTGTAGTAAACKATGTGAGTCAGAAGTCACAGGAGATACTTTTATTTCAGAAAAAATGTGAAAATGACAAATATGAATAATCCAACAAGTAATGGGTGAGGGGGCCTGTCTTTGAAAAAAACCTACCCTTCATCCAGTTTGATGGCTTTAAAGATGGCGGCCATGTTCTGGAAAAAGCCTAAAAGATAGACCCTCTCAGTAATTGCTAGGCTGTTCAGATATGTYATTTTCCCTTTTCTTTCTGAAATAACAGTGTGACTTGAGAATTTTGACTTACCCCGTATATTGTTCTCAGCGWATGCGTTGAGGATGACGCTCAGCTACCACCATATCAAATTTTAGCTCAATATCTGAAAATCTTACTAAGTTTTATCCATTTTTGTGTCAACTAAGGTCTTTTAGCTGTGGCCCTGTTTTGAACTGGGAGGCTCCAAGAAATCAGTTTTACACGTGCATCCATCTAAATGTTTTATTAAAATCCATCCAGTAGTTCACAAGATATTTTGCTAATAGACAAAACAGACAGAAAGTGGACAATAAGTATGTTTATTGAAGGAAGTAAACTCATTTGGCCACCAAAGAAAGAAAACAGGGACTGCGGAGTAAAGTAGGAAACAAACTGAACTAGATTGATAGGAGGACAAAATGTGGAAAAACAAATAACAAAACAGAGAATCGAGACCAGTGTCCTCCAGGTTAGCTTTCAATCAGCCAGCCTTGATGCATGAATCCCAAAACAACGCAGCTTCATATCATTTGCCTTTCAAATCATTTCTCCAAGTTTGGGTCAGAGCAGAGTTGATGACACAGGAAAAGGACGCAGGGCAGCGCTGGAAATGAGTGCAGCTCCTCTGTATATGAACGGCCGTGCCCCGCGGCTACGGCAGGCCCTCGCTGGCCTCCTGAAATATTACCTATTGTTCCCCCCTCGTGTCCCGTCGTCTTAGGCACAGAGATGAGTGAATGCAGTGGCAGCTAATGGAAGAAAACAAAGGGACCGCGGAGAGATGAAGATGACACCCCGCAACCTATGCTTACACTTCAAATCTTTTTCAGCTCACTTAGACTGCAGCTATTCTCGATGCAGCTCGAAGTACAGTTTTATCTTCTAGGTGACATAAACGTATCTGTGAACTTTGTGTGGCCCTCCCTGGATCTATCTCCTGTTAGAGAAAGAAAAGTAGATTTTTCTTAAACTCTCTTGYTGTGGAAAGCCACAACTGTTGTTTGCCTCCATCCAGGTTTTTGAAAGTTTTATTTACCTCCGAAGCAGAGAGAGTTCGTTACAACAACTGCACAATCGTTTTTGGTCTCCTTTTTTTTTGTGTTACCTTTTTAAAAAGTAAAAATAAAACTGCTCTTTTTGTCGTTTGCAGCTTTCATCGCCGCTCTCTACATCGACAAAGACCTGGAGTTCGTTCACACCTTCATGAACGTCTGCTTTTTTCCTCGGCTGAAGGTGAGCTCCTATTGATAGCCATTCACCGCCTGCGCTTKATCAATGGGCTGCCGAGCAGGGCACATGAGGAGAGAAAAGGACCAAGGAGATGATGAGGAGGGAGCTAATGGCCAGGCCCTAATCGATGCGGGGCCTGAAGTGGTGCTTGGCTCCTGAATGCTTCTCATAATGGCGGCTCGGGCTGCTATTTTAGTCATCTTTAATGGCAGCGGTGCAGAGATGCGTGCATCGGGCTACTAATGTTATTCACCGGTGTTTGGGTATCGATTGAAGAAGTGCTGCCGATGACTTCCACTTCAGATGTGTTGCGGGAGAGGAAGGAGTCAAGTGTGTTTCAGAGCTCCTGTGGCCAGTTGTGAGCGTGAAACCACAAGGGTTTTTTTTAATCCTTAAGTGCCCCGGTCCAAATTTAAAGAGAAAACACCCAAGATGGCTGCTTCCCCGGCTWATGCACTCGCAAACTGTCACCCACACACACGCGGCCACATTCCCACACAGAGAGGACCTCTCCTTGTGAAGCTGCTGCAGTGGTCTGATACGCCATGCTAATTGCCGTCTTGGTGTGCCTCTCCAGGGAGAATCCTCAGCTCTGGAGGAGCTGAGCTTTGCGTCATGGTCGCTGCAAGAGAGCACCTCATTTCCACTTCCAAGAGAAAAGTTGTGAAACAGCCAGCACGTCTCCTTACATAGCCTTCTGGAAAGACAGCATTGCACACTGTGCTGCTTCATCCAATTTAGATGGAAATAGAGAGGCGAAACCAGGGACATGAACGCTCCCCCTTTCCTTATGTTTGTGCTCTTTTTGTGTGTGTGCTGCTCTGTGTGATGACGCATCTTAACTGGTTTGCATCACTGTGCGACTGGAGTGGCTTGTTTTACAGTAGAGGTGGGCTGTACGCGCTTCTTGAAACATCAAAATTCCTCCGCTTTAGGCTGAAGGGATGCCCACTCCCTCCCCTGGAGACGGCAGAAAGTGGGATGGAGGGAACAAAAAGGAAAGTAGAGATATGGAGAGTTTGGAGGCAGTAAAGCGAGAGCAGGGGAGCGCAAGCAGCAGAGGCACTCTTTGTAGAAAATTAATAGGAGCAGACAGTTCTGGATTCAAAGTCTGCCTTTTTATGACAAGACTGCTTCCCTGTTAATGGAAGGGCTTTTAGAAGTCCCCCTTGGATAAGAGAAATGTATCAGGGCTACACACCTGGGAGACTCCCAGACGCTCTTTATTTCTGGCCCGGGATTGGCTTTTGTCTTAAGTAGCCTGTGATTTGTACTCACCGCGAAGACACAGATGGAGAGCAAGTCTGAGAGTGACCAAATAAGTGATTCTGAAAGGAGAGCGTAAAAAGTGCGAGGACGGCAAGAGTGAAATAAAAGTAAAAAGCAGCTGAAGGAGTTACAACAGCGGCCGATTTTTCTTTCTCGTGCCTGATTTCTTCAAAGAAATGGGTTTTGAGGGGAATAAAAAAGAGAGGGAGATTAAAAAATATGTGGTTTGTGTATTGCAGGAGTTCATTTTGAACCAGGACTGGAACGACCCCAAATCTCAGCTGCAGCAGTGCTGTTTGACCCTGAGAACGGAGGGCAAGGAGCCCGATATCCCGCTGTACAAGTAAGAACTCTGAAGAGCTGGGGGGGCCGCTTAGGTACACCTTGACTGAGGCAAACAGTGTGAACTTTGAAGTTAGCAGCACCTAAAACAATCATCCTAAAATTTACCTCAGAAATGATGATAGTTAGGTTGTGTTATAAAGTATGATTACTTGAGTTTCTTTTAAAATAGAAGAAAAGTTACAGTAGTCAAACCTTGGGGACGTATGAGTTGAAAGTTGATGCAATAGCATCAATCCAAAGGGATGTAGAGAAACTTACTGTGTTTTAACTGTGTTTTGTTGAGAAATGATAATCTAAACCAACTTTAGGAACAGCCTACTCACTACTTTTCTTGTATGTTATATTTTCAATCATATTATGCACATTGCATTAATAAAACTAATAGAATGCCAAGCAAAACTAGCTTGCAGAACAACTTCTTAATGACTTTAATTAGTTTATCTTCAGACATTCCATTTACTGATCAACTCTAATTAAATTTACATATTAAATCTTTGATATGTTTAGTTGTTTGTTTAGCTAATTGTCTTCAACCTTTCTCTTTTGCTACCAAAAGTTGCAAACAAACATCAATCAAATGCTGATTTAGCTACATTTTGGGGTTTGTTTGTTACAAAAATCTGAATCTTGTATGTTTTCTCACATCACATTTTAATTAACCCTTACACTGTTAAGAAAATGATGTTAGCATTTTTTTTACACAAGACTCGTCTCTGTCACAAGACCCTAAATGCTATGAATAGCCGTGTAAAGGTCATTGTTGTTGTGATAAATAAACACCCCTACTGAGACCTCCTATTTGACAGGAAGTCAAGGAGCAAGTGTCATTTGATAAAAAGCTTTAGAGCCATGATGCGGCGTTTGTTGCCATGGAAACTTTCAAACAACCTTTTCTTGGAAGAGTAAAAAAGGAGGTCAGTCAGAGTCACAAAAGCAATTGGAGACAGAGCATTTCTCTTCACAATGATGCCCCACAATCCAGCGTTTATTCTGCTCTTTCTTCATGCCTTTTTCCCCACTTCTTCTATTTCTTCTACTACTGCTTTCTATTTATTTGAATGTCCTTTCACTTCATACTGTGTATCCTGTATACACATTTACACACAAATAAATAAATATATTTCCCCAACACTTCTCCAAACTCTGTTGCCCGTAAGTGTATGCGCAAGAATCAAATGCAGGTCCTCGATGACCTTAAATTCAACAATTCAAGCAGCGCCTTGGTGGTACAGAGGACTAAATGTACACAAAGCTGCATGTGARGTTTTTGCTACACGATCAAGAGTAGTTACTGCTCGAGCTGCCCCTGGCCAATGACTACTCAGTAGCAGCCAATAATCTCAAGCTCTTGGTTGACCCCCCCTCGTGAGATGACCTGACCCCTGGGAGTCAATGAGTCCAAAATCATTGAACTTTTATGACGTTTTATGCCGCAATTGTTGGCGTCAGACCTATCAGGCAGTCTCCGAGGTCCATCTGAGTTTGTTTACAAGTGTTAAGGGCAGCGAAACCCTGAGTGAGGCAAGCGTGTGAGTCAGACAAGAGGCCGGCGAAATGACCAGGGGAAGGTGGGAAAGAACACAAAGTGAGGAGGGAAAGGAGTTAATGTATTGAGCCCCCACCCCCTGCTAAAGCTTCCCTGGTGGATTTGTCTGGCCGATGACAGATCTGCACCTCCACCCCAGCCCCATCACTTCACTGTACATCTCATCTGACCAGAACACACCAGGGAGCAGACTCAGACGCTTTCACGTCTCAGAGACCCGTCCTCTAAGTAGCTGCTTTTAACATGAGCGTTTAAAACCGGCCCCCCTCTCTCTCTCTTTCTTTTCATCGGTGCGACTTAAACTCCCCGCTCCCTCGCTCCGTCTCGCTTTGCGTTACTTTAGCAGTGTGATAATTCCAAGCGACACGCTCTCCCCGCCGAGGTTCGGCTCAAACGACGCACGCAGGAGTCTTATTTACTCGCCGCGCCTTTCGCGCTCCTTCATTTGTAAGTGAGAAAGGGGGACTGCATTATTGATAAAGCGTCATAAGTGACCACATTGCATTAAAAATGGATTGCTCTCATGAAATAAGTAAATTGTCTGTGAATAATTTAGGTGAGTCACAGCTTGGAGCTGCGATGTTTATGCTAATGTTAGCATTTCAAACAACTGTCTTGTACATATGTCCCTGCAGGAATGGAATAAAATTGACGGCTTTGCCTTTTTTTTTTAATGAGGTACATCTGTTAATTAGCAGAGTGAACTAAGAAATTCTCCCATAATTCCTTTAAGATTTCTCTGTCTCACTTTGTTTTTTTTTTTTCTTACTTACCTTTCTAGTGCACCAAAGACATTTGAGCCTCTCAGAGACGGTTGTCATTCGTTTATTTCAAGTTCCCTCCCAACACATCACTTTTTTTTAAACCAAAAGCAGCTCTGTGTATCTGAAGATGAGTATGGGGACTCGGGGAGGCTTTAAAAGTTGTTTATTCGTCCCTCAGATGCTCACTCACAAAATGTGCCAGCGAATCAAAGCTCTACCCTTCGCCTCTCAACCTTTTTGCTTTAGTTGAATTATATTTTCTGCCAATTGAGGACTTGTTTTAACCTCCCTTTTTTTCTTGTTATGTCCCTGAGTGCCCCCCACTTATTTTTTCTCACCTCTGGGGTGTTATTGTTATTTTGCAATTCTGTGCTGTTTTTTAAAAAATTTTTCTGTTGAATTTGCAGGACCTTGCAGACGGTGGGGCCCTCACACGCTCGCACGTACACAGTCGCTGTATATTTCAAAGGGGAGCGAATTGGCTGTGGCAAAGGCCCAAGGTGAGTAAAACAGWAGAACATATTAAGACCCAACAGAACGAGGTGCTTTCCCTTTCAATGCACCACTAATGGGACGAGAATAATGGCTCCACCTTATTGATGGTGTTTATTATAGCAATTAAGCTCCATTCTATTGGAAGAGACATTATGCAGAATGAAAATGAATCGATTCTTTATTGATTTGACATCAGTTTTGTTATGAAAGCATCACTTTGCCGCTGCGAAGCGTATTCGCCGAGGCGACAGTGCAGCTGGGGTTTAGGCAGGGAATTATTACCTGAAGTTGAGAGGGCAATCATGTTTTTGCCCATTTCTCTTTCTCTCTCTCTCTCTCTCTCTCTCTCTCTCTCTCTCTCTCTCTGCATGTGTGTTCATGTTCGCAACAGATAAGCAACACAAAATAACAAAAAAATAGCTGAAACTCATTCAGTTTGACCGATACTCAGTTAAAATTTGATATAATGATAGACAAGAGGCATTCACAACACATACTCAGAGCTCTACACGTTGATTGACATTTTTTTGAGTAAAACTTTGGCTTTAACTTTTGGCATCTGTCAGCAAAATATTTCATAAACCTCTAAAGAAAGTAACCACTGGATGTTCACGTACAACAGATTTTCTGCAGGAGTCGCCCTATTGAAGATGTTTTACATTCACCAAAACACAAATGGCACCAGCTCTGTACATTTCACAGATATTGCAGTACAATATAAATTTGGAGTAGCTAGCAGGGAAACTTGTGCTCAGAGTCAGGTTCGGGTGGTAGTGATCTTTTTTTGTACCGGCATATTATCTTTAGATAATACCGGGATGTACGACATTACATGGACAGGGTGGAAAGGGTCGGGGCTTGGGGGTGGTATCGTCTGAGGAGCGTTGAGTAATTAATAACTCAAGGAGAAATAACTGTGAGCATTTACTTGCATGTAGCTTCTAGAGCCAGAGCCAGCAGTGAAGTTGTTAATGGACAAACATAGACAAATATTTCAGTACCAAGGTATACAAGAATACTGTCATACCGCCCAAACCTACTCGCTTCACCTTTTATGAAGTCTTGCTTGACATGCATGTTGTCATGTTGAAGGTTTAACCAACACGGTTACAACTCCATCCCTTCTTTTCATAAGAAGATCTAGGTTTAAAACTGTAACAAGAAAGACTTGATATGTATTACTTGAAGGAATGCAGGGCCTTTAACGTGCATTCATGCATTTGACTGCAGATCTTACGTGTGTCGTCACACTCTGTATACACGAAGAGGGGAAAAAAAAACTTTACATGAGGGCCCTTTCATTTTATTTCTTTATTTATTTTCTTTATTAGAGCTGGAGGGGTGTATACGATAAAGCAGCAGCTGAGCCTGCGAGAAATGAAACGTAAATCCAACAAACATCTCTCATCCCTTCCGTGCACACACATGCGGAACCCCCACCCCCCCCCCACACACACACATTTGAAAGCAGTCTGTTTTTGCTCTGAGCTGGCGATAAGTTTGTCCCCTTTTGCAGAATCTTTGACAGCTTACTGTTTTTGTATTTCCGTGATTTAAGCTCCTAGCCACCTCCACGTTCAAACGGCACATAATGTACACCTAAGCAAGGTAAAGTACGGGCGTAAACAGTCCCCCAGCTCAGAGCCGCCGATAGGTTTTTCTAAATGCTACCTGCAATTGTTAGGCAAACTGGTGCATTAATAATAAATATAATGCACTTTTGATAATCCTCCTTTTTCTTTGACTGAATTTCAAATAGGCACTTTGAATCCACTAAAGCCCTTTTTTTTTCTCTTTTCTCTGTCTCCTTTTTCTAAAACATTTCTAATCTAGCATTCAACAGGCAGAAATGGGAGCTGCGATGGATGCCCTCGAAAAATGTGAGTTCAACAACACAAACCACTAACTTTTACTCACAGACAGTACCGTGCAATAGTTTTAAACCGACCACAACTTCTCGTTTTCCTTCCAAGCAGCCAAAGCATTTTTTGTCATGTTTTAAAATGGTCTTGATTAATGTTTCTTTTGGGTTTCTGAGGTTCTTTATGAAATTTCTTTTTTTTTATTGAAGTTTGGTTGCTTCTTCACATATTTGCAGCTTAGTACCTGATGGCAGCATATTGTGCAGTCTGTGCTTTAGAAGAACTGACAAACAGAGACTTAAGGATCCGTTTTCACACAACTGGAGAAGTGAGGTTCAAGAGATGTTTGCTTGTGATCTTTACGTTGAGTTTTAACAAGAATTTAAGTTTGAAAAGTTCTCATTAAGAAAAACTTGAGACAAAGAGAATCTATGTGATTTTAGGTTAGCAAATAGTAAAGTAACTAAGGTTATTAGGAAATACAATGAAGTGGAGACAAATGACAGAAATTTTAAAAGGCATCAGTGATTTCATTGATTAATTTCTTGTATTGTTTGATTTTACACACATTTGCATGCTAATACTGATCCTTCTGATTCAGTCTGAGAGTGTAAGAAAGATTTTTGAACTCTAGAAAACTGTGAAGACCTTTTTGATTATATTAAATATAATGACACAATATCCTGGTTAGCAGAATTAGCAGCAGCATCTGTCGCTTCACTTAATGCCTCTGTTTCATCGGAAGCTATTTCATCTGCAGAACTTACAACAAGCAACAGTCCTAAATCATGACCTATTCAGGCTCCTTTTGCTGTTTATTTAAAAAAAAATGTTGTTCCCATCCCCATGGTTAGGTCTTTAAAAAAGTAAGTCCAGCAGATAAACAAAATCAGAGTGTTGTTCCTTTTAGAAACCTGAAGAAAACAATCCTGCAAAAACCTGACATAGGAACTGAGAGACACATCATCCTTCAGTCGATCCTGTACTGTATTTCAAGTTTCTAAAAACGTATTAGGAGTCACCTTATTGATGCTGAAATACTGTTGATTTATATATATTTTTAAAGATTCATCTAAAGAAATGGGAACAAAGTTTTTTTGGGACAAGTTGATAGAAAGTAAGAACTTAAGGATGCATTTTTTTTTTTTTKKGGGGGGGGGTTATTTTTTTCTAATTTGCCTGTTTTATTTCAACACAACTCTGATTTATCTCTTGAGTTTAGGAGCCTTTTTAAGCCTGAATGATTTCAGGTCAGGTAAGTTGTTTAAWAAACACTTTGAAAAGATCTTCAGAAAACCTGAAGAACTATTGCTTTAGATCACTTTAAAAGATTATTAGAAAGTCTGGACTGTAAAGAAACTAGGTCTAGTTTCTTTTCTTTTTTTTTTGCACGCATTTTCCCCACTTTAAGCCTTTCACTTTCTTTGCCCTGGTGTTGAATATAAGCCTTGGCTGTACAGTATGCAGGATGGCTGGCAGAGAGCTGCTTCCTGACCAGCAGGTTGGCTCCAACATATAGGACGTTAGTCTTTTTGAAGTGTTAGCCCAGAGCACAGGCATGAGGCCCAGAAAACCCAAGCATCCTCCACCATGTCAGTCATCACACAGGATGTTTTTGTTGAGAAACACACACACACACACACACACACACACACACACAAAAAGTTTTATTTTTGTTGTGCTTTCAAGCCCCTTCTCCTAACAACAAGAGCGAGGCTTCACACCCTGATCGACACTTGTGCTGCTCAGCGCTCCTCTTCAGATTTGAAGGAGTGTGCCTGATGTGTCCCCAATGTGCTGCTTTGGCTGTTTTTCATCTTGTTATTGTCTTTTCATCAACCAGCACTTAAGGAGAATAGATGGTGTTTTTTTTTTTACTACGTCTCATTCAGTGCCAAGTAAAAATACAATTACAGGGCTCTCAGAAATGCATCCACCAGTCACTCCCGTCATCTCCCAGTCCCTTCATATTCTCATCGCATATGTATGTGGATCCATTACACCCAGCGTGAGGAGAGTTCAGGAGTGAAATTTTGGACTGAATTCTCTTGCTATCTGCTACTTCATTAATCAAATGTAGTATTTTATTTATTTATTTATTTTTGCTCAACTAATTATCTGGAGTTGAACACAAATGGCTTTGTTGGATCAGGCCGGGGGAACTCACAGAGGGCAGGAAGGGTCACCCTTTCATTTCATTTGGCTTTAAATGAAGCCTCCATCCACTTGTGATTGATACTGTTTGTACTCTCGGGCTCCAGCATTTTTTTTAAATAAAACATTATTTGTTAAGGTGCTATAATTTAAAGCACCTCTCTGTCTGTTTCAGGCTCCCCCCTCACCTCCCTCCCTCCTTATCAGGGGGCGTAGTTCAGTGCACACACTCCATCTCCTGTGCCTTCCTCCTTCCCCTAATTTCTGCAGTTTCCTCTCCCCAGTGTACTCCTCTGTCACCAAGATTGATAGATGCTCATTGCTAGTAAATGAACATTTTCCCCCCTCATAAATTGCTGTTTCATGTGACTAGATTAGTGATGCCTTTTAAAAGGTCAGTTAATTTAAAATCATCTCCTCAAGTGCCTCCTTGTTCGGAGCAAAACGCCTCCAGTTGAATGGCTTTGTTTGACTTTGTCTTCGCACTTAATTTAAATCTAACAGTTTACAAGTCAGCTTGATGAACTCTTGTTCACCTGATATTTTTAAAGGTGAGCTGTGTGGTTTTTAACTAAACTCTGTGTGTTTTCTGAGTGCTGTCTGTTGGCAGAAATTGAGAAAAATACTATTTCGRTGGAGAAGCAAAGTTTCTAAATGCTGCCACACTGTATTTATATCTGTTAAATAAAAAGACACAAGACTTTGTTCACCGTCGTGTTTCACCAACGCATTATCACATTGGATTAGCGTGAACAAAGCAAACACCGACTCTTAAAAGAGATTGTTTAAAAAGTTTTTTGTGTGTTTCGAACACTGTTCTACTCGCTCTAATAGAAGTTATTAGCCTTTAGTTGCAATCTACAATTTGAACGCTAGATGTCACTAAATCCGAACATTTCAAATTTAAAAATACTTTAAAGGGGACCCTTCATGCAAAACACTTCTTTAGCTCATACAATTTTGTTGTGTACTTGGCGACTCTAGGAATGCAGGAAAAATTTTATTTATCTTCTCCCGGCGCAGTGTAGATATATATTTATATTCTATTTGGGTCAAATTTTTCAGTCGTTTCTTTTTTTTTATTTTATTATTCCCTTTTACGTTTTTTGAACAATAACGCTTTGCTGCTGGATTATCATATCTGCTTTCAAACTACAAAAATTGCTGAACAGGATGGAGGGGTGCATGGTGTGAAGAAGAGACTGCACCAAAACATGTTGATCTCAGACACACCTCAGAAAAGGGGTAAAAGAGGGGCTTGTGGAGCTACAATAAGGATGAAATCAAACCAAAGCATTGCAGTTCCACTTAGTTTATCTAGACCCCATCTAAATGATTTAAATGGGAAAAGGAGTTAAAAGCACCCACATATGTTGTTGAAAATCCTATAGTTTAAAGGCAACAAATACACTTAACGGACTTTAACAGTCAGTGGAAAAAAAGACCCCATATTGTCTCTCCTCATGTCACCTCCATCTGTAAAAAAAATAATAATAAAAAAACGAACTTTTAAAAACTCTGGACGTCCAGTTAAACATAGGTCTTTGGTATTTACTGAAATGATTTATGTGGCATAACTGATACAAAAATATGTTTCTGGTTTAAGTTACCGGTACGTTTGATTATTGTACGATAGAAGCAATAGGCAAACCAAGAGTTAGAAACAACAGTGAAATTACAAACTGCAAATAATTAATTTATCCTCCACCTACCCTAGAAAACTACAGTGGATGTAAAAATAGAAACATTTATGTAAATTTTAGACCACATCTTGGAACATATTTATACTAATTAATATGTATTTTATACATTTTTGCTGGATTACCCTTATCACTGAGTGGCGAGAACATCCTCGTAGGCGAAATATCAAGATATGAAAAGCTCACATTTGCTAAAGATTCTACCAGTATTGTTTGTATACCCATTTCAGTTTCCTCACCRTTATTAACCTTTTGGCACATGAAGTTTAATGGCAACAGGATTGGAATAAAATGAGACAAACCTTGAAAAAAAAAAAAAGGAAAAGTAGCTCTTTATTTGTTTGTGTTTTTGAGGCGTGTGCAAAGYTGACATCATTTGTGAAAACTCTGTCCTCTGTCCTATTTTGAAAAATGCAATCTTTTCTTATTCAGTTTTCCATTTGTTAGTAGACAGGAGATGCAAATGTAGCAGGAAATATGATTAAAAACTAAGCAGCATCCTGAGCAGCATGAACAAAGCCCGGCTCATAATGGTCCTGTCTAGAATCCATAACGTTCCAACTTTTAAACTAGAGTTTCTTTATGAGAACTAATTTAGACAAATTAGAGGATATTATTAACAGGAAAAGAGATGTTGGATATGGTCTAATAGGCTCCATCTCTTACAAATATGCTCATTATTTAAAGGTCCTATTCTATAATTGAAACTATAAATGGCAGATTTTTTTTTTTTCCTTTTTATGATTTAAGTACAGATTCATTACTTTTGAACAGGAACTTTCACAGGCGAYGCTTTTGTTCCATTGTCAAACCATTTTGTTGTTGTTGTTGAAATAAGCATGCAAGGCCAGTCAGCAGGATTCAAAGATGCTTTTTTTAAAGGATTTGTGTGTCTCCTGACCATGAGTTTGTATAATGAGACCTGAGCTCATGTGCTGCAGAACCGCCTAGCACATCAACTCCTCTYGGAGCCGCATTGTCTCTTGTGTGATTGTCAAGGGCCTCGCTTCATTTGTTCGCATAGCAAGACTAATCAAGGACATTAGCCCCGGTGTCATGTAATTCATCATTGATTGTCTTATTGGCCCTCGGTGCAGTACTGGCTGCACCATCACTCCTCTTGTATAACAGCCTTACCTTGTGTTGCTCTCTGATCGAAAACACCTCCCCACAATGTGTCAGGATTCATTTCCATGTTTTATTTAAAGCCTCCTCGAGTATCAGCAGCACTTTGAGCAGGATAGAACTTTTTTGTTTCTGCTGCAGAGTTCTTCCTGGCTGGCAGGATCGGGCGGCTTCAGTGACGCCGGAGAGGTGAAGAGACGTTGCTGTGTGTTCTCTCCAGACAGCTCAGAGCTCATTAAAGAGACCGAGCCCCCCACCCCACCAGCCCGATGTTTTGGTGCACTTGTCTGTGGCCAATCCACCGGGTGGCTTGGGCTACCATTTGATGACTCGGGTTTTGACAGTCTCCTGCCTGTATCTGTCRAGGCAGAATTAAATGTTAACTAAGGCCTGGACTCGGGGAAACATGAGTGCAAACAAATTGAGCCGAGAGCAGCCAGGTAGACGTGTGAAGTCGACGGAAGGAGTCAGCGGAGATTTTCAACCTCCCAAAACTCTGTGCACAGACAGGTCCAAGGCGACATCAAATATACATGGAAGCGGCTTAACCATTTATCATTTATCCATACGGAAAGAAAATAACAGTCTCAGATCTCACTGTAAGACCCAGCTGTCTCCTCTTGTCATTTTTCCCCTCAGCTTTCTTCTGGCTGCTTGTTTCTCAAACAAAACTATCTGTTGGATAAGAGAAGGAGCCACTATTTGGTGTGTTGCTGTGGGGGAACTAAATTCTTCTACTCAGTTTTCTCTAAACCCCTTAATCTCTGGGGAAAAAAGCATCAGACAGATAAAAGGAAAGTAAAGAACAGTATGCAGAGTCTTTATTCAGTGGCTYGAGGGTGTTGTTTGCACTTTGGCGTGGCAGGAAAATCCCTCCATCAACGGCGTTACATTGGCCCGTTGACGGATGTGATGCGCACAAGCTCCAGTTGATGGACTCAGCTGACTGTTGTGGAGTCGCCTCACAGTTTCAGGCTAAACACTGAATGCATGAGTGAAAGGACACCGTGTGTTCTTGAGCCTTTAAAAAAAGAGCTGATCCCTAATCAGAGATTCCACATCCAGCCGTCGTGTGAGGATGCATTTCAGCACAACGGGACRCATTGTTGCCAGGGGTTTGACGTCCAGGAGCTGATCCGGAACACCAGATTYGCCTTTTCAACGTTCATCCTTGAAAGGAGTTACTGCGTTGTCGGTAAATAAACGGGGGGTGGGGGGGAATGAAAAACAGGAGCATGTTGTGCGATTTAACACGTTAAGAGAAGGTGATCGGTATGCAAAGTGAACCGCTCCTCAAAGGCTCTTTTCTGCRGAGCGGTGGGCAGCTGAGAACTCTCAATATGCTCGGCGGTGCCCAACACAGACTGAAATCAAAGTCCTTGTGTATTCCGGTGCAACCTTATTCTTTTGTCAATTGCTCTTGTGTTGCATGTTAAACAATGCAAATGGCCTAAGCCTCATTTTTCCTCTTCTGAGTGGGTTATTCTCAAGTCATCTCCCAGGAAAAAGAAGAAAAAAAAGCAGGTCATTTCCATATTTTAACTGCAGTATGTAGTTTTCTCTCCAAGGCTTCACCGAAAGAGATAGACTTGTGTATGCATTTTTTTTCCCTTCAGGTATTTTTCTTTTTTTTTTTTATCTGGAYTTTTATTTCTTTTGATGCCTTTTCTTTAATAGAATTCTGCTTTTATCACACACGTTTTTTTTTCCGCCGTTGCTTTAATGACAAATTATAGAGAGTTGTAAGAAGAGGAACAGTCTTTTTTTTTCTGTCAAGTCAGATGCATATTATATGTAAATTGGGCTTTTTGGCGGTGTTTCATATACTGTAGGTGGCCCTTGAATTTTGAAAGCATGAGCTTGTAGCAGACAAAGCAAAACCACTATATAGCCGCTTGGAGAAAAATCAGATGTAAAGATGTTTTTCACATGTACAATTCAGTTCATAAAAACAAACATAAATAGCAAAATAGATGCCTCAGAACCTATCAGAGCTCAAGCTGACATCTGAGAGTTGTTTGTTATTGGGATTTAAAGGCGGTGATATTAAAAGAAAATACAGATTTAGTGCTGCAGGTGAAGAGTTGGACATGATAAATCGGTCCTCGCTGCTCCCCACGTGTCAGTCAACCAGATCGGAATTATTTTAAAACATTAAAATGTCTACGTCTGGGCTGCTTCTTGCACTTTAAATTGAGTGTTTTTAAATTAATGTTTTTTTTCACAGAGTCCTTTTTTAAACACGAAGCATACGGATAATGCGTCACTCCGACATGCTTCTGCATCTGCTTCTGGAAAACACAAAATCCTCACATTATCTGGTTTAAGTCTACTCTCTGTGAGATATTGTAGTACAATTTATCTGTTTATCAGAAGATAATACCAATAGATATAACATTTCTGAAGAAACTTTAAAGTGAGCCAATGCAGTTATTCTGTTGCAGCCTAAATTCCAGCACACATCAACATTTCTCCGTAAAACCCATTTATAATTTGGAATTCACTTCCAAATTATAGAGAACATTCTAATGTCAGATACAGTATAAGTTAATGAGAGTTTGGTTGTGTGCAGTTTGCACACTGAGAGGATTTGAGATAAATTGATCAGTCTTAAAAAGTAAGAGAGACACACCCGATGAAAGAAGAAGGGAATTTAATTTGTGATAATATGTTGTACTCTTTTGATCAGAGCTTTATAAAACTGCAGCTCCCATTTCCAACAAGCTAAGATTAGAAGATTGAGGTAATACGTTGTATTCCTGTTCTTGTATTTTTGGTACAGAAATATTTTATATTCCTGTCACTCTCACACATGCACACACATACACAGTCATGCATAGTTTTTGGTGAAAGGCATTAAGACTAATTTGCACTTAGTTTGCATGGTCATGAATTGTGACTGGAAAACTGCACAGTCAAATGTGAGCCTCAGCGAATAGACACGAGCCACTGGGCAGCTGTCATGCGTGCCGTCTGAAATCAGGGCGTGCTTTGGGTAAGCATAGTAATGTAAACCCTTAGTGGAAAATTACATGAAAACTACTAACAGAGCTGCTTCCGCACTATGTGAAAAGTAAAGCAAGGCGTTGGTGTTTGATGAAAATCAGATTTCTCACATGAACATGTTTAAAAGCTTCTGTGCTTTTTTAAAGAGATTTGTGGAATTTATCTCTTCTATTATTGACAAATTTGAGATTAGTCACATCTGTTTGGGATGTAGATGGTTGATGATGTTGACTCCTTTAAATAGAAACATTTTTAAGTGTATTTCTGGCTAACAGTGGTGATTGGCATTGATATTAAATACTGTTTGCCTAACAGGCCATACTATTTTGGCACTTAAGAGTATTTTTATGTATTGCTATTTTATTACCAACCCACGTTGGAGTTGCATTTACTGGCAACGTGAAGGTCGGTTTTCTCTCCCACAGAAGAAGGGTCAGCAACATTACACAGAGGCTGTGTACCTGAATGTATTGCTCTAATCTGTATTTTCTAACTAGCACTTAGCATTGTTCCTGCTAACTAGTATTTAGCGCTTTTAGCCATACAAGCAAATTAGCATGTGGCTAAGTGATACAACATTTGTATGCAGTCGGTTTTATTTAGTGTGAACTCGTCCTCTAACACAGTGGTTCCCAAACCTGGTCCTCAAGAACCCCCTATCCTTCATGTTTAAATTGTTTCCCCGCTATTCATTGGGCTTTAACACATGTTATCTCATTTATTATTTACAAATAAATGGCAAAGAATCAATGGCTTCCAGAGGCAACACTAAAAATACTTAAAACTAAGTGAATAATATATTTTGAAAATGTCTCATCAAGCTCATAGAAGCTCTCAAGGTGTTTGTCAACATTTAAAGCAGTGGTTCCCAATCCTGGTCCTCAAGTTCTCCTGTCCTGCATGTTTTAAATGTTTCTTTGATTTGACACCTGTTTGAGTGATTAACAATCTTCTGAAGAATCTGAAGAGCTGCTGAATAGCAGGGAAACAATTAAAACATGAAGGATAGGGGTCGTTGAGGACCAGGGTTGGGAAACACTGCTCTAACATCCCAATGTGTGTTTGACGTCTTAGTTTTCTAACATTTTTCTGTTTTCACACAGTTGACAATAAAAATGTTAGCCATCAATATCTGGATCACAATTGAGGATACCACTTTTATATTCAGTAAAAACATGTTCCAAATTGGTGACACCTATTGACATAGCGGCTTTGTGAAAGGTCGTCACAGTTTGTAGGGAACTATTTTAACCTCTTCAATTTGCAACTTAAAATCGAGGATGAAAAAGACACCCGAAACTTAAATGTTAAGTGTATCACTCTGAAATGGAATTAGGCCTAATTGGTATTTGCAGCCAGCATAATTTATTAGTTGATATACAGGCTGGCTCAGCATCAGTTTTAAAAGCCAGAAATAGTGCCAAATTGGTTTTGTCATAAAGCTAAAACCATTTTAGTTGTATAATATATGCTCAGTAACTTCAGTACCTGCACTCCTTAAATACAATTTGCTGTAAAGCATGGAGAATGGGGTTTCAAGTCCCATTGCCAAAAAGTGCGCTGAAAAAGACCCATTACAAGATTATGTTGCTGTAAAATCAGGAGTGTATCATTCAGGATTAATGGTGTCTTCACAGATGTGCAAATAACCCACTAATGCACCTCCATACTGTTGTGTGCTGAGTTCTGAACAGAGCACTGATATGCTACCTGTTATCTAATCTTGTCTTATCTGTCCGGACTAGCCGGCATCCAGAATTTCCAAAGAGAATGTAAAAAATAAATAAATAAATAAACAAATAAACTCATCAGATAATAAACTCACAGACCACATTTCAACTTCACCTCCATCCATTTGAATGCCTTTATACACAAAAGGTATGTTGATGCCATGCTGAGCTGGGCTCCTCTGAATCAGTTATTTAGAAAATGTTTTCGGGGTCTTGTTTTAGGAAGTGGAAGGTGACAAATGAAAAGGAATTGTGTTTTACTTTTCTCTAATGAAATGCAAATCAAAGGAATCTGTGTCAGAAACAAAATGCAGAAAGATRTTTGGCAATGTCAATCGGAAGACAAAGGAAATAGACATTCCCAGCTGTTTCATATGTTTTTGCTCGGCGTAAAAAGCTTCTTAAACGATGCTCTTTGCATGTTAGAGTTTTACCTTGCATTTGACAGATGCACAAACAGAGTTAATTATATTCCCATGCTAATGAAAAGACTTCGAGGACAGAATATCCTTTTTTCTGACCCTCTGTTGTTTGAAGGCAAAAACGTTTCTTGTAATCATCCTTAAAACTATGGATAAAGCTCTAAATTTTTGGCTTTGCACAACACCCTTATTTACTTTTTGATCAGTCATGATT
The DNA here is from genome assembly GCF_001266775.1 of Austrofundulus limnaeus. NCBI lineage: Eukaryota > Metazoa > Chordata > Actinopteri > Cyprinodontiformes > Rivulidae > Austrofundulus > Austrofundulus limnaeus. Next base: position 514,068 of record NW_013952528.1, on the reverse strand, counting down.
CTGACTTGGTTTTAAATAAATCAAATTAATGAACAACCCCCCCCCTCCCAAAAAAAAAAAAACTATTCAAAATGAGGCAATATTAGAGCATTTATCAGCTCTAACCCTCAATATGTTGCCTCGGTTTGTTTTCTAATTAAGCACCGAGTTGAAATGATTTGAATTTATCTCACTTTGTGACTCTTGATGAGACAGAACAAGCTGGTTTAAGATGCCAGCTGCCACTTTCCTGAAGCTTAGCGAGTGTTTTTCAGTGCTATCCAGCATTATTAAGACCTTCTGAAAAGCCATTGAACTATCTGAAAAATGCAAAGCTCGAAAAAGCAGCCGAGACCGAGGCTGTTACTTCTGTTCATTAAAATGTGACATTTTGGAGACGTGTGGCTTTCACAGGACAGCGAGGCGGTGTGGAAGTCTCTTCACCTGCCTGACCGTGACTTTTTTTTCCCCCTCTCATGCTTCATATTCTGTTTTTTTTCCCCACTCCCTGGTCTGTATTTTTTCTTCTTCTTCTAATAATTATTAATGTTGCAGTTAGCCCTTTAGCACATCCTCTTGAGAATGCCACCCCCACATTCCACTGCACCTAATGAGAACCAGTGACAAGTTTGGTTTCACTGGAAACTTTCACATAAAAACGTTCAATACAGTTCAGAGTGTGTTTCTGTGCTTCACACTGGTCCTAACCTGTAAAGTTTTATTTATTTATTTTTTTTGTGCTTCACGGTACTTTTATTTATTTATTTTTTTGTTTTCTTCTCTTTTTTTTTCACAGATTCATAATGAGTTGATCAGATTTGGAAACCGCCTCAGCCAAGTTGGCAATGAGCAGCAAACCCAAATCGAGGCTTTTCAGAACTTTTTCTTTTGGAAACTAATGGCTGGTTTAGCCAAAACTGTGCCCTTATTTTTTTCTGCATCCGAAAGCCAAGTAGAAACATTTGTCAGCTTGGAAAGGTCTAGAAATGAGCAGTTATGTGTGTAAAATCAATGCAAGACAGTAAACTTAACGTTTACTGTTTACGTTGCATTAAAGCCGTAGTAAAAAAAAAAAAAACAGGTTATTTTGTTTTTTTGCCTTAAACAACCCGAAAGCTCGTATCTAATTTAGTTTTGTTGCTTTTAATGTCGTATCTTTTTCACAGATCTCGTTTAGAGGTGTTTACTTGTAAATTGTGCTATCAGATCTCAAAGTCATTGGGCTGAAACCAAACAAGTCCCGATTCATGTTTTGATACGTGATCATTAGTAATGAAATAACATGTGAGCAATTTAATCGCAACATTTTACCTCGTTGGACCCAGGTAACAGCACGACACTTGTTTTGAAAGCTRTCCTCGTTGCAATTTTAGGCCTAAATTGACGTCCTCGCCCAGTTGGAAACTGACCTCTCCTCATTATGCGTTCATCCTCCGTATCTGTTCTTGTTGGTTGACTTCTTTGTTTCCCACTCTCACCACCAGATAACTTCCCGCAGATGGCCCATCAGAARCGCTTCATCGAACGGAAATACAGACAGGAGCTGAAGGAGATGAGACGGGAGCGCGAGCGGCAGGAGAAAGAGACCGACGAGGTGGAGGAGGGCAGGAAGTGATGGCACCTGAGCCCACCAGGAGCCGGCTCGACATCGAAGTCGCAGATAGTCGCAGAGGTTCAGGGGTTAGCCAAAAACAACAGGTGCAACGTACTAATAGTGATGTTGAGATAGCTGAAGATGAATTATTGTTTATTTCACACAAGTTTAAACTGACAACAGATGGCAAYTATTTAAAGGAAAAAGACAGAAAATAAGAAGTTTTTTTACATTGTAGCCCTGTCGAAGGGGGCATTTTCTTGATGGCTGATAATTAAATCCAGAAGACCTCACAGTGTTACAAAATCACACTAAATATAAAAAAGGCACATTTTTTAAGTGGAACATGACGTGTTAAATAAAGTTGGATTTTGCTCTAATTAGTCCATAATCAGTTTGCATTTGTTTGCTTTCATGCTAATAATTTTCACACTTCTGATAAGGAGCCTAAACCCCTAAAAAGGGTTGAGTCAATTATACTCAGTCACAACAATGTCACCATCTGTCATGCATCTGCCACTCATTCTCTAATAATCAAAATGTGATTTTTTTTTCTTTTTTCGTTCCCCCTCCATTTCTTTTACCCTCACGCTAAAACACAATTGGCTGTCTAACAGATCTTAATTATAGATTGTCTAATTAATAATTTCCTCAGCTCTGTAGCCTCTGGATCCAGCTATTTAACAACAGCAGACATATTAATAACTATCTGTCATAGAGTTGAGTCTTCTATATTGAGATTCATTGTAGATAACAAATCCATACCTGTGAGGTCGGAGCGCGTGTTAGCCTGTGGCTGCCGTCACATTTCAAATTAAAGTTTTCGTTCTCAACTCGGGAAAACAGGGTTGGGAGTCAGTCAGCCTGAGTGATCTGTTTCTCTGGAAGAAGACATCGTGAAGACAGTAAAGAGGTTGATTTTAAACATGTTTAATTGTGTCATATAAATATTCAGTACAAAATATCACGGTTTACAAAGCAGAGTGATGAATGGCCAGTGATGTTGGGCTCCTTAGACTACCACGATCTCTCAGATTGTTTCTACATCGACAAAACTACTCAACCACGTTGCCACCGACATATTATAGCACAGCAGAGGCTCGAGCCCTGAGACCGACCTGCACATCAACAACCACAGATCTACTGTATCTGGAGCGAGGAAACTGCAGCTGCTTCAATGAGTTCCCTCAACACACACACACACACGCACACACTTAAAAGAAAAAAAGAAATTGGGAATGGCGACGACGTTGGAGGCAGTCACACCCCTCATCAAAAACGGTTTTAAATAATTACGATATGTTGACAGCCCATAGAAAAACAGTAAAATGTCAAGACCAAAGAAGAAAACATTGAGTTGGTTTCTATCTGAGACCTCACGTGGCACAGCAAAAGGGACAAATTTCAGACAGGTGAGCAGTTGGCCAAGGTATTAGTGCTTTCCTAAGTCAGAAAAACATCCCCTGAAGTCGGGATTCTGACTTGGAATTTGTGACGTTTCTCACCAGCCTCAAAATCCAGCATGGCTGCCTCAAACAGGAAAAGTGGAAATATCTGCACTCGTTTGACAAAACAACACTTTACAACACCTATTAGAGAACATGTTGTTACAATGTTTAAATGCAGATAAAGACCACTTCATCACCTTCTATTGCTATAAAACAGCCTGGGTACTGAGCACAACAATGAGCAAATCCCACTAATTTTACAACCTGAACATGGACTTGTTTCATCTGGAAAAGGGATTTTTTGGGGGGGTTTGATAGCATTCATATATTCAAGTTCTGACTTTGAGGTAAATGCTTCACAGCTTGTAGCTGGAGGCAATGTTTCACCCAAAACTGGGTATATATCTGACAATTGGCTAGTAATCAAGAAATTGTTGGCGATTTCTGATAAAACAACCACAATTTATACATGAGCAGTAAATCAAGAATCAAACAAAGCCACTCACTGGACAGTCTACCAGACTGCAGCTCACAGTAGGTCTACATATTGTTGGCATAGCACAAAAACCTCTACTAAATAAAAGGCAATAAATCAAATTAACAGCTAATATTTTTAGCTCCAAAGTCCTAGTCTCTAAAGCAATAAATGGTTTAGCAGGTTATCTGTTTCAAAAGGTTAGTAGTTCACTATTATTAGCTAATCAATAACATTTTGATGCTAATGTTCAATAAAGGAAGTGTAACTTAATGGATTTTTAGCTAAGATATGCTAGTCAAATAGAATCACTTTGCTAACTTCACTGAAGACCGTAAAAGATTTTTAAAAAAGTATGCAAGGGATGATGTTACAAGCCAGTTGTCCGTTAGAGATTGGGTGGAATTTTGCTGATTTAAACTGATTTGAAAAGATACAAATTGGGAGAAAATCACGAATAACTTTGTACATACAATTATGAATACTTTTTTGTTTGGGCCTTGTTTGAGTGTCTGTGGTGCATTCTACCATTCATTTTGAACCTAAAAGTGTGCATTTCTAAGTTGCCTGCTGAAAATCAAACAGGAATCCAACTTGGAAAGTCAGTTTTGAGGCATTTTGGAGACTCCCCCGCAAATGCTGGACACCGGCAGCTAGTCTCCAACAGTCACAGTCCTGTGGCTTAACGTTGATAATGGGATTTACTGTCCAAGTTTAAGGAGCTGGTTGCGAAATTAATCGAGGCTGGTTAATAATTGACCTGATCAGTAGCAGATTTGGGCAGGTATATACCTTCAGCTGAGTGTTCACTACTCTTTTGTCCCTTTCATTGTGCCATACACACTGTACCTGAAGGCAGACATGCAGCTTTCTAGCAGTTATGGTTTTTTTTAACCCATTTAATGCTTATCATAGAAACACTGCAGCAGTCTGAAATGGCTACTCGCACAATAGGAGCTCCAGCAGCAAACTAATAAACAAAACAAGAGGAGAACACGTGTATACAATAGCTGCTCATAGAGTTTTCCAGCCACTCTATAATCAGTCGGCTGGCTTAATGGTCTGCACCATTACTGATGGAGAGAAGAAAGTAGCACGGTGGCAATTATGCCATTGTGTTGTGTTATTTCTGTTCCAAATGTCTGACAAATGTCAGCCTCTTCACAGGTTGGCCTTTTGTTAAAGTGAGGGCAGAGCATGTTGTAGCTGGCGTGTTTTTTTCATGTTGATATCACTTTGCTCCCTCTCCGTTCAACCTCCTCCCTGCTTCTGAAAGCTTTATACACAAATTTCGGAGGTCTTAAACCAATATGAAAAACACTGCTGCTTAAGGATCGCTTTCCTTTGTTTTCTAAATCACATTTAAACCGAAACCCCCGCGTGTCCTCGTCGATGCTCTGACCTTCTCTCCGAGCGGAGGAAAATCTTCTGGGTTTAAAAGCCTAATACGGCTCAACTCAAAGGTCAGGTGCCCCTCGATAAACATCTTTATGGAAGAGGCTGATGGTCCCACAGGAAATCAGCTGGGTAAAGCCTGACCATTTGGTTAGGCTTCGACACCAAGTACAGTGCATGTAATGAGAAGAAGGGAACGGTCTGCAACGATCAGGAGGCCTTTTGAAAGGAAAATACTGGTGTTCTTTGCTTTTTGGCACATTTCTGTTACAGCGCTGTTCCTTCATTATACATTCTTCAGTGTAGGTCAAAGCCACTCTCAGGACACCATGTAGACTTTTTCTTAACAGTAAGAAAAAAACATTATGTCCAATTGCTTTTTGATGTACTAAATGCCATGTGACACCTTTTTAGAATTTCATTTTTTGTTCCACTTCAAAAGATTTTTGATCCCAAAGTCGAGGACATCCAATCAGCAACTCTCTCCTTGAAACATTTTCAATCCGTGCTTSAAACAATATAATAAAATGAGATAACATAAACAAATTAGAGAAAGAAACCAGTAAATGTCTAATTGTTGACAGGTTTTAGGGATGATCTGATCTAACTGAGTGCTGGAACTCACTGGAGGCTTGACTTTTACATTTCCTTATACAGTATCTCAGTAAAATCAAGTCCCAACAGAACCAGAATTTTTACTTSTTAGAGCTTTGAATCGTCATCATACGGTTGAAGTTAAAACAATAAAATGCACACTTCAGTATTCAGCCTTCAAATTGAACAAAGTGGCTCTGGCAACATTCACCTCAGTAGGGAAATATTTGGTATTTCAGCACACCTCACGGCAAATGCTCAGAGCTGTATGGAGATACAATTTAAAAATAAAAAAGAAAGACAAACTGTTGTGTTTATGGATGTTTTTTTTTTTTTCTGGCTGCAAATCCCTATGGTCCTTTTCAAGAACATTAGCAGTTTTACAACAGCTGCCATGACCAACACAAAGGTGCCTCAAAAATCTAACTGAGCTCAAGCTTGACTGTTGAAAAGTGGTTACCGTGAGTGAGGCAGACATCACCGAGGAGAGGGACTGTTTTCAAGATAAAAATCCCCTGGAGGAAAAAAAAACAAAAACACAAAAACAAAACTGTACAGCGTATTGTTTCGTATTACCGTACGTTCACAAGCTAAGGTAGAACTCTTAATATGCAGCATGTTTTTGTCCCAGAAACACTGAAAAATACATCGGCATATCTGTTGATTTACAAAGCTGCAGGTAGTGAGCGTCCGTCACAGGCAGCTTTGGAAAAACAAATCAAAAATGAGTTTTTTTAGATATATGTGGGCTTCGTTTAAATCCCATATTCACACACTCACGGGGGAAAAAAAAGAAGGTCTTGTCTGCGTCCCTGCGAAACGCAACTAACACTGACTGGACACACAAAGCCTACGTCTGGTCATCGGAGGGACAACTGAAAGGCGACAGCGGTGAAGGAGCACAAACGGCGCTCGTCTCTTCTTGAACCCGCCACACRTTTCCACCGGAATGGCCGGCGTGAAAGTTCAACGTTTTAATCTCCTCGTCCATKTGCCAGGGTCGTTAAGAATCCCTGTCGCTCTCGTCCCCTCCGTACATGTCCGCCAGTTTCTTAAAGCGCGGCCCCCACTCGCTCAGGTAGTTGTAGTCCTGGTCGCCCTCGGTGGTCACCGACTCCAGCGAGCTGAGGGACTCCGCTATGGAGCCGTTTCCCTCATAAGCGTAGGTYGCCAAGGAATCGTAAGGCGGCGCTGTCGGGTCGCTGTCGTTATCCTGGAGCCTCTGGTTGATGAAGTCTCTCACATCCCCGTTATTGTCCCGGCTCGGGGGCAACGCAGGCCGTCTCACCGGAGGGTAGAAGGTCTCGGGGATGATGTCCCTCCTCTGTTTGCTCTCCTCAATGGCCTCCGGGTTGCGCAGCGTGCCAATATCAAAGGCCTGGGTGTCCTCCTCTCCTCCCCCCTCGTCATTGTAGCTGACAACGTTGTCCCTGACATCCTCCTTGGAGATGATCAGAGGCTCCTTCTTCCTCTGCCTCCTCAGGGCAGCGAACAGCACCACGATCACTGCAAGGAAGAACAAAAACAAAGAGAACAAATAAGAGACTTTGGTGACTTCTGTTGGGGTTCCTTTGCTCGCGCTGCTTGTTGTGAAGGCCAGTGACCATCCAGGGGGAATTGTTGATGTTGCATGAGTCTTCACTGATGTTCAGGGTCTTTGTAGAACTGAATCTGGGATCACAAAGATGCATTATGCATCTCTGCCTGCTCAGGGCCACCAGTGCTACAGAACATGAAAGGAGCMAGTGCATTATTTGCTACAAACGTAATGACATTTGACGATGCGTAGCTGGATTAGTCAAACATTAAATCAATCAAGATTTGATAAAGTACCACATACGTTCATGAGAACATTGACAATGTCACTGTAGGGCAGCTTACACTGTAGCAACAAAGCTTTAAATCTGCTGAAAATAAGCAGCTACTAATCAATCAGTTTTACAGACATTGAACTAAATACTTTAGTGGTGGTCACAGAGAGTCATCTCTAGTTGTTTAGCAGATCTCATAAAATAGAGCAGTTTGCATGAGTCTGTGCAGATTGTTATTTTCAAGGTTGAAGACGAAACCAGCTGTAATGACATGCTTTCTCAACATAAAATCTGAATCTAATGGTGCTAAAATCTTGCTGTCTGATCCGATGTGTGCCATTTCCAGAGAATGTCACAAGATTCAGGACATTCAAGAGAAATGCTGCTGTTTCTCACCCCCCGGCTCTGAACCTCTCTTTAAATCTGTGACATCAAGTCTTCACTCCAAAAAACAGTGTTACTGTTTGTCTGATTGTCACACCCAGTATTTATYCCAAAGGGGATCTAACTCATCTGATCGCTTCTTGCCTGGAACGTTCACAACATGAACGTCAACAGCACGATTGGGGAAATTCACAAAGTACTTTTCTTAATTTATCAAGTTTAATATTCATTCACATTTATTCTACTGTATTTARGATAAAATAGATCATTGTAGAAAATCTGTAATACCTCCAGTAAGATCTGTCTGATAGTCAATAGTAGAAAAGGAGTTCCTTCTACATGTTATCATCAAAGTGAAGTTGACAACATTGGAGCTCATTTGTACAATAATCTTTCATAATTTAGCTCTGGTGCTGGATRCAGATCTGTACACAGTCCTACCTGTGCGACAGTGATTGACAGCTTCCTATGAATRCTGTTCGAAGTGTAAAATTATCCATATAAATGCCATTTCATAACTAATGCATTAAATATGGCTCTTTAAAGATGAATGTGAATAAAATTTTACTATTTTCCCTGGGAGATGTGACATTTTTCTGTCTGTCAGTAATCATTAATGTATATTTACAACTGAGCTGCCACAGCCTTAGAAGACAGAAATCTCTATAACTAAGCCCGTTTTACAGATTTTGAACCATCTGGTGTGGTAGGAGCTGAGAGTCATCTCAAACACATACTCTGAGCACAAACTCGTCACTAAGATTGTTGTTTAAAACTTTAGGTTTTACTGTTGGGGTCAATTACGTCCTTACTCAAGATAATCGCCACGGACAATTTACTTTAGCAAAAAAAAGTTCATAAATCGGTGAATTGTTCAAATTTGGTGTGGTAGAAGCGTTATTCATGACACAAACCTTAACAGACAATGTGGAGGGTGATATGAATTATTTTGAGAAATCCCTCTTTCAAAAAAATGAACTTAAATATTATGGCCAATTTCCTTTTGCAATATGTTGATGTTTTGCTGAGGAGGGGGTCATTGCAGACACTAAGTAGGAATTTCTTGGTGTGTGGGCAGAGTTTGGAAAATACATGGTTGGCCTGTTGGACTTTTGTGGGAGGAGTTTGCGGGATTGNCTGCAGATCAAGGCCCAGTCAAAAGGGGCTTGACATCTCCAAGATGAAGCTCTTTATGGGTTGGTAAACGAGCAGCAACACATTTCACCTGTGGCAGCCAGGTAGTCCTGAGACACAGGAGAAAACCCACGAAGTGAGCCACTAGAGGTCAGTGACCGTAACACTGACTATTTTGGGTGGGGTTTGAAGAAGCCATAACAATTCGATTGGATGAAAGCTGGGCAGCTGGGGGTGACGTGTAACTCGACCAAAACCAGAAAGCTCTTGTAACTTTAAATATAAATATTAATTTTAGTCATAACTTGAGACAGGAAAGTGCTAGCCGCACAGAATTTAAATGCTCTACATGTGGAGGGACGTGTGACAACCTGCCCCCCAAGATAAGTCAATTTGACCAATCACGATTTTGCCTAACTCCACCCACACCCAAGAACCTCCTCCTATATTTCAAACTCTGCCAATCACGGTTAGRACAAACTCTGCCCACACAACAAGAAACTCCCCCGTTTTACTGCAGAGACACTTTTTTTCTGAAAACTACACCTCTGCCAGGAAATCRCATTTAAATGCCTTTTAATTTATCTTAGTACGCTCATGTGTGACYGATCCAGATTGTTTAGAAAAATTAGTCCAAGTGATTTGGCCGAGCGGTTAGTTGATCGAACTCTAATCAGTCTATAGTTTTTTGTTGTTGTTTTTTAGGTTGAATATATAGCAAATTCCAAATAACAACCATGCAGGTATTGTGGGGAAAAAATGATAATGATCACATCTGAGGCTGTCTAAAGAACAAAAAACTGCATTYTCTTCCAATCAACACAAAAGTACTGTGTTCTTTATTGTGGTGCTAAAGAGATGGACACCTCCAACAATTTCAACTTTTGTTTTCCTATGATCTTGTTTTTTGTTCTAAGATTAGATGAAAGCCTTTCGTGTTTGAGGGTTTCTGACTATTTTACCTCTCATATGAGTTAAACTGACAGCGGTGGCAGTTCTAACTATAGACTTGATGAACTTCCAATTAATGTGACATAAAACTAGAAGTGACACTTTCAAAACTGTCAGATTACCCACGACGCACTCCAGAGTGATCCTTTGCACTGATTAGGTTGCTAAGGGTTTTGATCTTTGCTGATATTTCTTTAAAGATTATCAACTTATCAAACTGATGGTAAATCAGAGAAATGTATGAATAAAATGACAGTGAAAAAGACAGTAAAAATTTTAAATTCTTTTAATTGTGCTTTCTGTTATTTTTTTAACCAAACAGAAAAGCAGGAGCAGTTTAAGTCATTATTGATTTTGTACATAGTGTTTTTAAGAGGTTTTGATTTAAGATTTAGGAGATTTTTGAGTCGCAGTGAAGCACGTTTTCTCTCCATTGGTTCAGATGCCATCAGTCTTTGCTGCTGAAACTAAATTATGACACCAGCTGTTGTTACTGTCAGAATAATCCACCCACAAAGGGAGATTAATCAAATGAGGGAGTGAAATATAAAACTTGCTCACAAACACCTGTCAGAGCCTGATCTCTAGTTTTAATTAAAGGCCTAGCATTCCTTAAAGGAAGGCAGATCTTCTGCCTACTTTCATGCTGGAGTTTTAGAAGAAGATCATTTTATGAATGTTTTTATTACAGATGCCCTGAGCTGCAATGACACTGAATTTTAGCCCAATATCTGTAAAAGTAACTGAGTCAGAGGCATCTTTGTTTTGACAAAAGTCAGTTAGCTGTGGCAGCCATCTTGAAGTGGACTGACCTATACCTTTAACCAGGTGTAGATCAGAGCTGCACAATATATCGTTTGAGCATCGTCATTGCAATGTATGTGTTCTCAACTGCAGGTCCTGCAAAGTAGGAGGCAAATTAAATCAACATGTTATCTAAACCACGTGTCAAACGTAAGGCCTGCGGATGGATGACTTATGTCTGGCCCGCCAAAGGGAAGTATTTTTTTTTTTAATTTGCCTAACTTAAAAGAGCTAAAACTTTAATTTTGCTGTGAAACTTATGGGACAATAACGGCAGCGTTTTTCAGAGAAGTGTTGGTAATATCTCAAGCTGTGGAGGAAGACAATGGGATCTTGACAAAAACCAAGGAATATGAACCAGTTCACAAATAACTGGAAAAAAACCAGGCAAAATGAATGCTAATATTACACTTTAACAAAAACTAAGATAATAAAAAAGGTCATCTGGACGGGTTCTCCTTTAATGAAACGTTTTGTCTCTCCTCCAAGAGACTTTTTTCAGTCTGAGGAGTTTCAGATGAACTCAGCCTTATAAGCACTCCCTCCACTTGGTGGACAAACAGGTTGGTCACATGCAAAAGAGGGCCATCAGCCAAACAATAAGTCGTTAGTGCCTTGATTAGCTCTATTGACTAGAGTTGCAGAAGGACAAAAACTATGATAGTGGTAAAACGCAATTCGTGTTTGCATATTATAGACCAAAACGTACTGTATTTTTTTTCAATATCATGTAGCCTAAATATAAAAGTACATCTGGTGATTACAGTTTGATTTTCATTAAAATCCAACCAGTGTTTCATTAGGTATTTTACTCACAGATAATAGGGGTTTGAAGCAGAAACATCTTCATGTTGCACTCGTTTGAAGTGATGCTCAGCTAGAACCACGTTCAATTTTAGATCACTATCTGTAAAACTGACTGAGTTGTAACCATTTCAGTGTTTTGAGCCAAACCTGAAACATCCCCCTGAACTTACTGAGCAGAATGAGGACGCAGAGTAAAATGGCCACCAGGGCGCCRGTGCTGAGCCCCGCCCTCGCCGTCAGTGCCTCGGGGTTGCACAGCTTCATCTTGCCCTCGCGGTCGCAGGTGCACACCCTGATGGTGAGCGTGTTGGTGCTGCTCTGCAYGGGGAACTCGCCATCGGAGATGACCACGGGGACGTGGTAGATGCTCTTCTGGAGGCTGTTGTAGCTGTTCCTTCGAGTCAGGATCCACGCCGTGTTGTCTGACAAATGAACAGGTGTGCGGGAGTGATCAACAACCTGACCGGATTTACCAGCGAGATGGTTGATGTGGCKAAGTTCAGCGTACCTTTGTTGTCCCTGACAGAGAAGTTGGCCTTCCCGGCAGCCTCCGGTGCCAGGCTGAAGGTGAAGCGATGTCCTCCGAGGGGCTCGTCAGGGTCCGTGGCGCTCACCGTTTCTATCCTCTGGAACAAGAAGTGGAACGATGAGAAACACAAAACTGACATATATATGCTACAAATAACTCCGATAAAACACTTGTTTGTGGCTTCAGAAGGTGTCAGAGGTGGATGAACCCTCACTTTTTGCTATCGGTGGTGGATGATGAAAYAAAGATTTGCCTCGAAAACAATAAAAGAAACAACCTCTGGGAACATTTGAAGGGGATTTCCAGCATCARCAGAAGGCTTTTGGTTTTCCAGGATGGTGTCATTAAAACAAAAGCAGATGTGCAGGAACGTTTCCAGAACCTTCCCTAAGACCAAACTGATGAAAGTCACAAGGTGGAGCCTTGACWGAGCGTCAGCTGCTATAAAGAGATTTTCTGGGACAAAAAGGGGTTTGTCTTTTGTTACAAACAAGCAGATTTTCTCCAGGACTGAGTGTTTGAAAGTGGATGTAAAATAGCTYGTTTTCTTTTTATWTTTGTTCTTTGTCTGAAGTAAAATGTGGGTTTATATTTGGTCTTTAAAACAAACTCCACTGCACTGAACTCTACTCTTCTACAGTGTTTTYGTTTGGTCTCAAATGTTGCTTTACACGATACTTGTGTCCATTACTTTTCCTCCAGTGCAACAATTTTCTCAATGTGTTAACTACATGGAAAATCAAGTATTAGAAGAGAGGTGATGTGTTTTTTTAAATAACTATTAGTTTGGCTGAAATATAACAGGCCTGTTATCTGTTCAAGGACAGATAAAATAAGAGATACCAGAAGGGAAGGTAACAGGTTATGGGGTTGGAAAAATAAATTTATCTCCCAAACCTGCTGCTGGTTGTAGGAAGGCTCTTTCTTTCAGTTCTGCAGTGTTAAAGGAAGAAGTCTGCAGTGTTCAATAAGGCCTTGATTTATCTGCAGGAACATCCATCATCCAGAAAAGGCCTCAAAGGTGTCCTAAAACTGCCTCTTCCTTATCAGACTTAAAGAGAACACGTTCTCCTCATTTACAAGGTCATCGTTTTTATTTTGAGCTCGGCTCACGGAGAGGTTTACAATGCTTTCAAATGTTCAAAAACACCTTTTCATGTCGGAAATCGTCTGAAGCATTTTGTTTTTAGCKCTTAACTCTTCAWAAATAAATAAAAATTAAATACAAGCCCTGTCTAAAAAAGTCCAGAGCATTTCTAATTCTTTATTTGAGGTGGTACAGATCACTTTTCAGTGAACTTTGTATCTCTGCAGACCTTTAACATCCACAGATGGTGAAATAACTCGCTGAAGAATCTTTTCAAATCCGGGTGAGAACATTTCGGCTCCTCACCAACACAGGATTTACAGAGAGGGAAAAACAACACATTTTTAAAAGCAGCATTCGAAGCTCTTCAAGGGGAAGATGAGATGAACAGATTAAGGCMGACTCAAGGCAGTTATTGAAAGGGGAAAAAAGAGGGGGAAGCAGTTTTTACTGAAAATTTTTACAGTTTAATTGTCGTTTGATACTGATTTCGCACACACAACTTTAAAAAAYAATATAATAAAACCTTTTTTTTAATTCTCTGCAGAATAAGTGAGACTTTCATCAGCTAATCAACTAATAATGCAGACTTTAAATGGATAAAAGCCAAAAGGTCGAGGTCCTTCATTCACCTGCAACACAACCGCTGATATTAAAGTCACTRCAGTGGATTTTCTATTTTCACCTCAGCTCCTAGCTATAAACCAGCTCATTAAAGATGGCTCCAGAACAGGCTTGTTATTATCTGCAGGTTACATGTTTATGTCAGCTGCTGTGACAAATATAACCCCRCTGTTTATGTAGATGACAGAGGTGTTTCAGAGAAGTCAGGCAGGGGGGATTCATGTGGACAAAGGCTAAAGATGAGAAATAAATCAAAACTAGATATATATTTTTTAAGAAATAAGTGCAAATAAACAAGCAAGGCTAAATRACTACTAAATAAACAGTTCCTGGAATCACAAATGTATTATGCGTTGTAAATTTCAGAAAACAAATCGTTGTCTTTGCATCATATTGCATTTGTAAAAACATTCTAACTTGCCGGGGAATGGTGCGCTTGTTTCATATTTTGCAAGCAAGAGAACTGGATCAGAATGATGGGTGGAGTGTAATCAGGCCACTGGAGTTTCGAGAATATTTATTATCCCAGAGGRGCAATTTGTTTCACAGTCAGCAGACAAAGAGAAAAACGTTCACGCGTGACAGACAATATACTAAAATGACACAGCTAAGATTACAACCGGTTCTTAAGAAGCCTGATCACTGCAAGGAGGAGTGGATATTTCAGTCTGTTAGTCCTGCATCTGTGCAACAGGTATCAGCTGTTAGCTCGAATCAGTGCTTCTCAAATAGTGGGGTGCAACCCCTGAGGCAGGGCATATTGAGG
>NW_013952528.1:486360-498667 GCF_001266775.1 Austrofundulus limnaeus | reverse complement strand
CCTAAATCACTCGCACGCACAACTTAAGAACAAATCTGTGCGTACGAACGGTTCTTGCATGAGGCCCATTAATGTTTGCTCTTTTTCGTAACACACTATTTCCCCTATCATTAGCAGGTCATAAGAATGCCGGTGCCAGAAAGTCATACAGTGGTTTGTACAGATAAATCATTAAATATTTTCAGGTTCTCAATAGTATTTCAATTCGGGGAAAGTGTAAAAAAATGTAATTCCCTAGGGGAGGCAGGACAGAAAATAATTACGATGAACTGGCTTAAATAGAGGTCACGTAGCATTTTGTTTGTSTAGCGTTTAGCTTGAGCACCAGATAGTTTAAAAAAGTCGTTACCTTGAGTAGATTTCAGCAGATACTTATTTGATCTCCAAACTTAAACCACTCCAACTTCACAGTCCATTGCAGGTAAACTCTTGCTACTCCACGCAACTCAACTAACACACATCTGGAGCCACCTGTGAGAGTATCTATATTTATAGCTTTGTGCATCTCCTACTGTTTTTTTATTTCTGCTTGAGGGAAGATACTGATCCTATCATAAAAAATAAAAAAAAGAGAAAACATCTCGAAGCTTAAAACATGTGACTGAGTACCAAACTCTTTCTGAGGTCTACTAATTGGACGGATAATCCCCTAACGTGGAGGACCAGATGAAACCATGGCGATGGCTTTATGCTCTGAAACAACCAACCTGATTAGCCTTGGCGTTCTCACACACGAACGCCTCGTAATTGGTGGCCAACGTTGGAGCGTTGTCGTTGATGTCCAGCACCCTGACGTACACGGGCACCCGGCTTATTTGCCGCGGGTTGTCTGGGAAACACAAAAAGGTGGGCACCGTCACAATCACGTGAATCAATCTTTTGTTTCAGCAGAACGTGTGCAACTTTGGCTCCGTCTCCAGGCAAACTAATTATATGAAAATCACATATTTAATTAAATAATAGCTTGTTAGGGTGAGAAAGAGAAAAAAGAAAAACAAATCAGTACAACAACAAATCAGAAGCTTCTTTTGCTAATATTTTCCCCTGTTTTTTAATCTGTTAAGACACTGTTAATTAGGAGACTTCAGTTGTGAAATCTCTGCAGAAGCTTGAAGTCTTATTGACAGAAAAACAAGGGACAAAAAGTTAATTAGAAAACATTAAAAGTGGGGGGAATGACCAAATAAGTAAGCGATTTAACGTTTAATTTTATCACAGTCACAAAGATTAAAGTTGGCAGAAAGTTTCAAATTAACAGCTACGAATAGAAAACTACTAAAAATATATTTTATATTGACATAGTGAGAGTAAATTTCAGGTTGTTGTTTTATTTTTTCCAAACTCATCTAAGTGCTTTCAGCTGGAGGAGAAACAGCCAACACTTCTTTAACATTCATAGATGACCATGAATTCCAAAAGTCCGATTTGGCTGCAAGAATGTTGCACTTACTGAACTCGGTGGCGATGACGGAAATGTTGTGCCAGGCGTTCTCCTCCCGGTCCAGCTCCCTGAGGATGAACACCGACCCGTTCCCCGCGTGGACGTTGAACACTCGGTCCATGTCTGTGCGCCGATCAATAGTGTACCTGCGAGAAAAACACAGAGGGACTTAAAAGTCTGAGGCGAAGGACGCACTTTTAGAGCTTGTTGATACGGTGGAGAAATTTTAAAAAATGGTGACTTTTAGTAGAGAATGGCTTCATCAGACGAAGAGGGGTGCATGTTTGGATAAGCATGATGGGTAAGTACATACTGCTTTTTGTTCGCACATTACAAGAGATGTTCTCTATCAGAAAAAAATCTTCTTATAACTTGTTTTGATTTATTTTTTGTCTAAAGAAATGAGCCGAACAAGGGTTCTACTTTTAGAAAATCCTGGGAACATTTTGTCCGTTACGCATCGACTTATTTACACATGTGAGCTGAAATGTYAAAATGAAATAAAAATCCTCAAAGCTTTTTATTCAGAACTGAAACTATGACTAAATCCATGGAACTGGAGTGGTGAGCAGTGTTGGATTTTTTTTTTTATGCAACACGGTGGTAAACCGTCTTTGTCCTGTTGTGACGAGAGGTCTTCCCACATCCGCACAAACACACACCGGAGACAACGGTTGTGTTGTTTTCTCTGGCTCCCAGACGACCGCGATGCATCAGTGTGATTAATGGAGTAGCAGGCATCACGAGGGCCTGGCGTAAGAGGCAGGAGACCCCTGAGGGGAGACCGTGAACGCACCGGCGCTCCGCTTTCCACTCTCCATCAGATTTGTACTTTTCTTCCTTCCCAGTGTCTTTATCTTCCTCTCTTAACGCGCTGCCAGGCCAGACTGTAACTCTAACCTCGTTAAATGTGTATCAGACACGGGCTTTACTAATTGCTTTTCCAAGAAGCCCCATAATTTAGCCAGCTGGGGTCAACACCCCCACCCCCCACCCCCCAATTTACTGACCGAGCATCATCCAGAGCAGAACAGGCATCTGAAGCAAAGTGCTGCTGTGAGTTGGTCGRCTGCTGCTTGGACAGATGAAAGGACGCAGAGGTCTAAAAATAAGTAAAAACCAAAACAAAACAACCGGACTCCTACTCTGCAGTTGAAGACGTTTCCCGTCCGGGGAGCTTTGTCAGTTCTAAACATGAGTTCAACGCTTTAAAAAGCCACAATAAAGTCAGCGAATGTGCCGAGTTGAAGAGTTTCAGCACCTGCCATGTTTACACTCTGTGGATTTACATTTCTGCAGATACGAACAGGCACAGATGAAAGCAGGAGGAGTGTTTGCGAGGGCGGTTTCCTGGATGAGGACACTTTGACACGACGACCCAACCTTTATCCGCCCGATGATCCGACAGCTCGGATCCCTTGTGCAACACAAGAGCCTGTGAGTGGGACGATTGGGTGGGGGGCCGGGTTTGGCCTGTGAATCTTTCTTTTGTGTTTGTCAGACCCTGAGGTTTATGCTGTTTTTTTTTCTGTTTCTGCTCTGTGTTATCTGCTCAACAACAGAGAAGTTTAAAGTGCGACAAAAAAACTTTACATCCAGAATGTTACARTTTATTCACAGAATGTTTGTTTGCAAAGATCAGACCGAAAAAAATCCAACCCATCCTGAACCCACAGTCCAAGCCTGATCCAACCTGACTAATTAACTCTAATTAAAGGCCGGAGCCCAAATGAAACCCAATCTATTGTTTTAATTAAGCTTTAGTGCTTTAGTGCTTTTGTTCTTAGACTTTTGTGTAAACACAAAATAACCATTTCTCTCAAATATTGTTCACAAATCTGTCTGAATCTGTGATGGTGAGCACTTCTCCTTTGCATAGATCATCCCACCTCACAGGTGTGGCATATCAAGGTGCTGATCAGACAGCACGGTTATTGCACAGACGTGCCTCAGGCTGGCCATGATAAAATACCACTCTGTTTAAATATTTAGCTTTGCGYGACATATTCTACAGCGAGAGGACAGAGTGAGAAATGAGGATTAATCACAATATTTCCATTATTATATTGAAAAGTATACAGTAGCACATTAAAAAAAAAACCTGTCAAAATTTACTCCCTACTATGCTCCCCAACTTTATGGATAATTTTTGGGTTTGAATGTTTTTGTGTTATATCTTACAGCTCTAAGCAAACACGTAGATTGACACGACTTTGGATTCTTGTTTAGTTTTCTCTGTGCTGTATGGCTTTTTAAAAACGCGCCGCAGAAGCCCGACCATCAAGCATTTGATTTCCGGGTCAGGTTCAGCTACAAATCTAAACTCTAGCTTTGTGACATCACAACCTGAGATACAGACTTTCGAGAAATATCACAGTGTTGTGAAAAATAATAGCAAAATCAGTTTTAGCTCATATCGCCCACCCCTGGGATGAAATATAAGTTGGTCTTGAAATTATGAAACCTAATTACATCTAATTTACACAGAAATTGGATAGGAAATAAAGCAGAAACTAATCACAAAAGGCTTAATTTATCTTGCATATGTGGCTGAACTCGTTTACCTTCTCTATAAAATGACTTATTATAGGTTTTGCCGTATTGATGCTAATTGATGCCATATGTAAACAAACTGAAATAGATCATTAATACTTTCTGTTTTCTTTTTCCTGAACAAGCCGTGGGAGTGCTACTTTTTAAAATGCAAACTTGCCTCGACCTACACATCGGAATATATTAGGTGCTGTTGTTTCTGACGCAGAGAATAAAAACCTCTCTGAGGTCTGATCTCTCTGTAGCCGCGCAGAGCCTGAAGCTTTATTTGTTAACAGCTCGGGAACCTGGGCTCATCGTCAGCAGCTGTCGTCAGGCTGTAAATGATTAAATTTCCATATTTTAGAGCGTTTCAGGGTCTTTAATCATGTCTGTCAGGCAAAGTCAGAACTTTTAATGGCGGCAATGTCCTCTGAATATGAGTGGTGTTCACGTTTTAGAGGCCTGAAGATAATTAACAAGTTTCCATCGGTTTTATCRGACAACGTTAGCTGACGGAGCATCTCATGTTCTCTTAAATATCTCTCCGTTCATTCGTCTGCGTTTGGTCCAGACTGTTTCTTTAACGATTCCTGTTTGCAGTCACACGTGTGTCGGAAACTTCCTCATCCCGGGCAGCCTGCAGCCCTCTCTGCTCTTCCTCCTCCTCCTCCTCCTCGCTGCAGCTTTAAATGCCACAGGGAAGCTTCCTCCTTGATGGCTGGCGATAAAAGAGAATGATATCATATTTGACACCTGCAGTAAAGTGGTGGAACTTCAACCTTGAGAGCCAACTCCCTCAGTGCGTCGTAAAAATGAAAAAGTCTGCGACAGAGTCGAGGTGCAGCCTCACACCTCTCTGCCATCATTCCTGTTTATTAGATCACTCGCATAATTATGATGCTCCATGAACTGACTCGACAGAATGAACTTTTCACACAATTCTACCCCTTTTTTGGTGGCAAACGATAAAGTTTCCTTTTTAATGCTGATTGTGTTTGTGGTGGGGAAACAACAGCAGCGATCAGTGTTTAACGTTGGAACAAACATTTAAATGATTCATTTGATGGGAGCAG
The DNA here is from genome assembly GCF_001266775.1 of Austrofundulus limnaeus. Taxonomy (NCBI): domain Eukaryota; kingdom Metazoa; phylum Chordata; class Actinopteri; order Cyprinodontiformes; family Rivulidae; genus Austrofundulus; species Austrofundulus limnaeus. The sequence goes on along the minus strand of NW_013952528.1, from coordinate 493,618 downwards.
GTTTAGTGGCTGAATGTATTTGAAAAATAACAGATAAGCGGGAGAGAGAGCGGGAGATCGACAGGCGGATTGGCGCAGCATCTGCTGTAAAGCAGGCACTGTACCGGTCCGTCRTGGTGAAGAGAGAGCTGAGTCAGAAAGCGAAGCTCTCGATTTACCGGTCGATCTACGTTCCTACCCTCATCTATGGTCATGAGCTTTGGGTCATGACCGAAAGAACGAGGTCCCGGATACAAGCGGCCGAAATGGGTTTCCTCAGCAGGGTGGCTGGGCTCTCCCTTAGAGATAGGVTGAGAAGYTCRGTCATCCRGGAGGGACTYAGAGTAGAGCCGCTGCTCCTCCAHRTCVAGAGGAGCCAGTTGAGGTGGCTCGGGCATCTGGTAAGGATGCCTCCTGGACGCCTCCCTGGTGAGGTATTCCGGGCACGTCCCACCAGGAGGAGGCCCCGAGGAAGACCCAGGACACGCTGGAGGGACTATGTCTCTCGGCTGGCCTGGGAACGCCTTGGAGTTCCCCCCGGAGGAGCTGGAAGAAGTGGCCCTTCTGAAGCTGCTGCCCCTGTGACCCGACCCCGGATAGGCGGAAGAAAATGGATGGATGGATGGATGGATGAAATTGCTAATACGTGCTGTCTTTTAGTCACAATCTGTTTCTAGGTCCTTTCATTTGTGTGGGGGACAGTTTGAAGCCCAGGAAAAATAAATAAATTCAGAAACATTATTGCTGAAGAAAGTCACAAATATAGTGAGGTTTCTGTGTTGTATTCACATAAACATAGCACAAAAAGGAAGGCAATGTTTGTTTGAAAGATCATTTATTTGTTGTAACAATGCTTTTTGGCAGAAAATCTTTTTCTGTTGAAAATGGTGCCATTTTTGTAAGGAAAATGCATTTGTGAGTTGAGTATGTGGGTTACGCTTACGAAAATCTTGCCAATTATTCTATGCCAATACCAACCAACTTATTCTGATATCTTGTTTGGCATTGTTTATTGGATGTGATGATTGAAGTCTGAAGAAACAAGACATATTGGCAATTTCACAAGTTAGTCTTTTAACAAAGAGCCTCAGTAGCATGTGGAAGAACCATACACAGCCACAAGAGCCTGGCACCTTCTCATGTTGTTACTCTCTAGCCTGGTCGCATACTGTTGTGGAAAGACTTTCTGTTTTAAAACAGTATTTTTTGCAAGCGAGTCTGTGTGTTAGGGTTGGTCAAAATCGTATCGTAAGCAATTAAACGTCAGAAAAGCTTTATTATTTTTCGATACTTGACAATTTATATGATTAATGCTGCCAGGCAGACTGACTGATGCTCCTCTCTGCTTCAACTATGACAAACACTTTTTTAAAATAAGTAAATCTGTAATTTATTTATTATAACTCTGGTTTTACTTGGCCTATCAACACAACAAAAAAAAAATGACGTATAGCCTGAAGTCTGTACTTTTGACAAAATTTCGAACATATTTTTATGGGGAGCAAATCTTTCCCACTAGAGTGATTTAAATTGGTCATGTGACTTACACATACAGGCGTCTAGGGACTCCAGGGAATCAATTGTCATATGAATTGTCATCGGCTAAATACCACAATAATTGTGATTATTTTTTTTGTCAATATTGCCCAACCCTACTGTGTCGTTGCGTTGCTCAACTCTGGAACAAAGAGCACGCCCAGGCTGATCTCAAAGGTGTTCAATGGTGCTGAGGTCAGAAATGTCCGATGACCAATTCTGGAGGTAGTCTCTGATAAAGTCACTCTGTGAGGGTAAGTGTTTTTATCTTGGAGGTTTGGTCCCAGATTGGAAAGACATAGGATTGCCACTGGTTGCTCACAGGTGCTGCCAATCAGGCAGAAGCTCAGAACATGAGAACATGAGTCTATGACAGAATAGGTTGTTTGGAACTAGTAGTTTTTCACACACAAAATCCACAATCATCACTCTGCTGCTCATCCCACAAATGTTATTTTCCTTACAAATGTGGCAATGTTGAATGTTTAAAGGGAAACAAACAGGCTTTCCAATTATATAAGATTTATTACCAAAATGCATTGTTACAACAAATGAAATAATCACAAAACACAAATTTGTGCTCTTTTTTTTACCTACAAAAACACATGATACGCTTATTTAACTTGTTCTCAACCAGCACATAGAACACTGTTGTTCTGACATTTTTAGCCACTGGCAGTAAAGGCTTCACTGTCTTTTGGCTCATAAGTTCTGCAACAAGCTTTTATGGATTAACCTTTAACAAACTGATGTGCGGAGAAGGAAAGGCTCTGCTTTTAGGATTGGCTCATTGATTTTCTTTCATTTATTTTATTATTTTTTATTTTTTTGTAGAAGTCCAAAGAAACGTTTAAAGACAAATGCAATCAAACTGTTGGCAGTGTTGTTCATCAACCCACAACACACTGCCGAACCAACTGAGGAGTACGTCTGTAGAAGTGTAGAAGAGAGCGGGAAGTTTTGCACAACCTGCAGATTTGATCCTCGCTGAGCTGAATTTTACAGAATAAAGACAAGAGCAAAGGGGGGGAACTCTTTTAAACGAAAACCGAAAGAGRCTAAGGAGAAAAAACCTGGAGAAGCAACATAAAACAGGATTGTAAAAGTTTGGGCCTTAAGGGCCTCTTCATACTAGATGATGACTGGGCTGTGCGCTCCACAACATGCATTTTCTATTAGAATGTGTGGCTCCGCCACGCTCTATCAAACATAATAGGGAGCCCTCTGCAATCCTAACACACGCCTGTAGACCTCCCTAACACCCTGYAAAGACAATCCATGTTGGGGCAGGTTTTCTTTATCGTCGTTTTGGGGTCACCATCCAGTGTAAAAATGGGGCCTAGTGGAGTACCTAACTGTTCCTTTACATCTGCTCACCAAAAAACTTTCCGTTTCAACTCTTCAATCTGAGCGGTGGCACAGATAACAGTCTGCAGAGCTGGAAATAAAAGCTGAGCGCTGATCTCTCATCTCAACTTCAGGCTTTGGTGGCAAACCAAAATGTTGTCAGAGTACAGCAAAAATAGATATCTTGGCCTGACTGATTGGATTTGGAGGTGAACTGAGTGTTGATCCAGCTACATCTCAAGTAAAACCATTTTACACTAGTCTAAAAAAAAAATCATTTTATCACATTTAAAATATGACTTTAGAACACTTGCACTGATTTGATGTGACCTATCTCATCAAATCAATCACATTTGAACATTTCTGGCTTTTTAAGCTRTATTTTGATACACAGATCGTATCAGGAGCGGTTCCAGAGATATGGCTTGATTTGCGTTTTAGGAAGACCCCTAAGCAAAAACACTAAATATGCTCAGGACCGCAAATGAACAGGATCAGTGGCGGCTTTGAGAATACRGGGTTCATTTTCAGCKGTCTCCTTTCTGCTCTGACTGCAGCTGGGGGTTGTTGCTTTAGTGAGTCTAACCTCTCGTCAGGCTCACAGCACCACTCGCTGCTGTCACAAAAGTCTCCAATAACAACGTAAAAAGTCGCTAGATTTGTCACTGGTTGCTTTTTTGGGAAAGGGTCATTAGAAGGGTCTGAAATCTCACTAAATCTAGTGACAAATATGCGAAGTTAGCAACACTGTCGATGTGACGGGTCATTTAATTGCCATATTTTTAGCAGATTTTTTTGTGACTGAAATACTTTTTTTTTTTAAAATGTAGCACAATCTAAACCTTGACATACAAGGTCTCGACAATCATTAGATATTTTTCCACGTACTTTTCTTTTGTTTTTTTCTACTCACAGCAAATGTCTTGGTTGTGTTTAGGAAACATGTTTTACTATATTAGATGCAAAGAAATSCAGAAAAATGTCACAGTGAGTTCACAACGTTAGCCCTGCAGGTGACAAAAATCTACTGTTTTACCWCATTTGTCTGACTTATGAACAAATGGTAACAGCAAAATGAGTTTTCCTGAAAAAATTGCAGTGTTTTGGGTTTTGACAAAAAATTAAGAATGTTTTTTTTTTTAAATCTGGACCTCATATCAAGGTTCGGATCCAACACTTGGGGTGCATGAAGTTCTTAAATGAGCAGGCCAATGCAAGATATAAAAGTAAATAAATTAAATTAAATTAAAATTTATATTATTAAATTTGAAGGACAGATGTACTTTGGTCCAAGGAATAAGACTGTGGAACAATCTGGAAAGTGATCATGAAAATGCTGGCTCAATAATTTTTTTTAAGAGAATGATGAAAGTTAGATTGTTGAGGAGATATGAATTAGTATAGTGTGCATTCATAAGAACCGTTGTTCGAGAAGGAGTTGAAATTTTTGTTAGGTTTTGTTGTTTGAAGACTATTATTGTTTCAATTAGTTTATTTTAAAAAAGGGCAGATATTAATAAGATTTTTTTTTCTTCTTTCTGCTACCTTTCATTTGATTTGTGTTGTATTATTGTTTGTTGTATGCATGGCATTTGTTTTGTTTTTAAATGACATTAATAAATTTATTTAAAAAATACAAATCGATACATAAAGCAGAAAATATTAATAAAAAGTATAATAAAAGAGGTATTTTGAGTTTTTTTAACCACATCCTGCACCAAAAAATGTTCAGAGCAAACAAATGGGTTTCTTATTTAAAAACGTGCMAACATAAAGAGCGGAGCAGAATATAAATGGGATTCGGTACCTGACAGGACTGTGTTTGTCATCAGGGTCGGACGCGCTGACCGAGCCGATGATCGTGTTCCTCGCGGCGTCCTCCTTCACCTCCATGATGTAGCTGGCGCGCTCGAACACGGGCGGCTCRTCCATGTCCTCCACCACGATCTTGACGGTGGCCGTGTCCCTGAAGGGCCCCATGGAGTAGAAACGCGGGTTGATTTTGTCGTTTTCCACCTGAACGGTCAGGCTGTACTGACGCTTCTTCTCGTAGTCCAGGGGCTGCAAACCAACGAGAAAAAAAAAAAAAGACACACGGAGGAGTTCTTTAGCGAACGCTAATGTTTCTTTTGTCTTCTTGGATTCAAATTAAAGCTGCTCTTTGACTTCMTCCATTCATCTTTTCTTCATTAGCGCTCGGGTCGTCATTCATATGCAGCGGCACGTTCGGCTGTTGATTTTGGGAGAACCAATCTGAGGATCCTGTCACATCTAATTTGGGGTCAGATTTTGTTTTTATTCATTAAACTGTCTCTTAGATCATCTAATGAGCGCATGTGAACAGTCTCGGTGTCGTCAAGGAYACTAACAAGACTGCTGATGGACACACAAAGAGCCAAACTTGTGGACAATTCTGCCTACTGCTGCTGAATAATGGGACTTATGTCGCATTCCAGAAGAAAAACAAACACTACAGTAACAAGATTGCCTTCATTCACCAAGACTTTTTTTCTTAAGACTCCAAATCTAATTAGTTTAGTAAACCAAACAACCTTTTTTTGTACTTTCTGTCAAATCCTTAGATGTTTTTCAGCTTGATTTCCTGATCTTCCGCCGTCTGCAGCTCAGTAACAATCAATCAGCGTTGTGTTTTGATCTTCGCTGGGTGACATCTGTTCTTTTTGGTGTTTTTTCTTCTTTAAATGAAGAGATCAGTATGAGAGATTAGTGTTGTGACAGTGGATCGCAAGACTTTGGTGCTGTGTTTCGTCTGACTTCGAAAAAGATAAAAGATGAAATGAGCTGCAGAGACAACATCTGCTTTTAAGAAGAAAAGAGTTTATTAAAGTTTTTTACATGATAAGGAAAAAAAAGAAGTCAAACTGAGTCCTATCTCGAAGCTTTTTTTGCTCATATTTAATCTCTACAAGGCCGATCAGAACATCAACACCATTATGAGCTGAAGGATTGCACATCACCTGCCAGGTTTAAAGCAAAAGTGGAAAATAATAGCTCTTAAGCTTTCACCCTCTTTTATGCTAAGGATCACTCTTGGCTACTACCGCATCAAAGACGGTTGCCAGAGCTGATTATTCTTATAAAAGACAAAAATGGCTGTAATTATWTCAGTTTTTATAGAAAATGAATTACTGATTATCTATGAAACTGATATAATTACAGCCATTTTTGTCTTTTATAAGAATGATTAGCTCTGGCAACCGTCTTGAACTGAATTGACTCAAAACACTAATCGRTTTTAGATGCTTTTTCAATGATAACTTTCATAAAAATCCATGCATTGGTTTGTTACATACCTCGCTAAAAGACATTGAGAGTTGGCTCCACCCTTCATTGCCCAAGTTTTTTGGTGTTTGTGTTGGGGAGGAGTCTCAGCTACCACCACACCAATTTTAGCCGAGTATTTATAAAATTTATAGAACAATAGCCGTTATCGTGCCGTGGTGGCCAACTTGAATTKGGTTAAATAGCATTGTTATTTTTTTTTAAGTTTTACTAAAATTCGTCCAGTGGTTCATGTATTTTGCTAACAGACAGACGAGAACAGAAACAGGCCTGTGAGTTTCCTTCTTCCCTTCATGTTTTGTTTCTTTCCCTTTCTTCTTCCCTTCCTTTTGATAAATTTAGACTCCTAAGTTAAATCCCTCGTAGCGGTTTTGAAGACATTCGGTCTGATTTTCGSCAACAGATTTTTATCTCTGGTTTTCATGTGATAAAAGCATCATCCTCACAAGTTTTATTCTGGTCACATGAAGACTGAAACACTTTGTTGTTGTTTGAAGGAATATTTTTGAAATATTTGACTGTATACAGTATATCAGTATTTAAAAAGTTTAGAGTTTTTTAAATAACCCCTATTTCCTAAATTTTCTATTTATTTCTAAATGTATCAGGTCAATTATGATGATTTAAAAAAATAATTTTACTTTTGATTCATTTTATATAAAACATCAAAAGTGTGCTCCTCTTTTTTTTTCAGGACTGCTCAAAGTATTTTTTGTTGTTAGGTGTATTCTAGGTTTTTGCTTTCCTCTCTGAACCTTTACTGTCTGAAGTCGTAGACCATGAAGGTACCCCCCCCACCCCCTCGATTGGTGGAAGTAATTGGGGAGCGGTGCGTTTTAATGAGCGCTGAACAGGAGCAGCTGGATCAGAGCGAACTGCCTCACAGGCTGCCAGCCGCTCGAATAAAAGGATGTCGGGTCGCTGAGAGAAGTCATCGAGGGTCTGAGTTATGAAAATGAAATCCAGATGGAACGAGCTGTTTTCTGAAACCATGAATCACAGCAGATTATGACTGATTGATTTTTTATGTGTGTGTGTGTGTGTGTGTGTGTGTGTGTGTGTGTGTGTGTGTGTGTGTGTGTGTGTGTGTGTG
>NW_013952528.1:481613-486350 GCF_001266775.1 Austrofundulus limnaeus | reverse complement strand
GTGTGTGTGTGTGTGTGTGTGTGTGCTGTTTGGTGTTGTGGCGGGGACACGACACGTCTGCTGGAGGAACGTGTTCCTTTGAGGGAGCCGGCGTGAGCGGGGCGGTCGGGACGACAAGCCCATTTAATTATCAGGTTCAGAATTAGGGCACACTCGGTCCGCACGTACTCCACTGCAGCACTGCAGCTACAAAAAGGCAATTATGTCATCCGCCACTTAATGATGGCATGATGGAAGAGATCGATGAGAGGCTGCAGAGAGGGCGCCTGATGAGGCAACTGCCAGATACTGTTGAATACATCAAACACGCACACAGCTGAAGGCCGCGATCCATACCGAGCGTCAATATTTCTGCTTTGGTCTCAGCCTCCAGGAAGAACGGAGCTCACACAAAACAAATGTACTGGAAGTGTGAGCAAGTGTACACCGAAATGTAATAACTCTCCTGTCTGTCTACTGGTTGACGGAGCGGATGGAAATAGACAGTTCCTCTCACGCCTTTTTTTTTAAACACCCACGTTGGTGTAGTGTTCAACCTTTTTGGGTAAAATTAGGCTGCTATGCTGCTGCACTGAGGTGGTTTTAGTTCAAAATGTTTTATAACCCAATTTGAGGCTGTGTGAAAGTAATAAAAATACTTTTATTTATTCAAATCCATGTAAAAAGAGCAATATCACTATGCCTACACTTAATCTTTAAAATTTGAAGTGTTGTCTGGACTTATTGGTTTGTCGAGTTGGATTTGAGCTAATCGTTTCACTGATGTTTTTTCCAAACTTTTCTGTATAGCTGAAAAAAATAAAGACACTTCTTTCTGTTTTTTCTTGGAGGCTGAAGGGCAGAAGTGAACTCAGCAGTAAACACAAAAGCAGCAGCGGTGCCATGGTTGATTTGGGTTTTAATACAGTGAAACAGAAAACAAATCTTTGATCCCTGCTATTTTAGAAGCCACTTTACGAGTTCGCTGTATTCCCACCTCTCGCTCATTGACTGCTGGTGATCTCGTCCTCCTCACCCTGCAGTCCAAATCTCACAACAAACTGCCCTTGAAAGTCAGCAGCCCTGCAGATATTGTTTCTCCTGACAAAAAGAAATAAATAAGACAAACTTTTGTAACTCATTTTCAGCGTTTTTAGTTGACGTACAGGGATTAAAACGGAGCAGCTCCGATTTGAAGCAGGGCTGCTACGCTAATGTAGCAAACCGCAACATGTGATTGAGATAATAGCGCCAATTTACAAACAGCTGCCTCAGAAAAAATATCTACCATAGAGATGGGATGAATGGCTCTTTGAAGGGATCCAGATCTTGACAAGTCGTTTATTTCAMGAAACTTGATTTTTGAATGAGTGACATCATCACACTGGGAAATATGTCTTCCATACATTGTACGCGATGACATAGGTCCATCATCTGAGCGGTACCATCTCTTTTGTCAAGCAGAATCCACCCCTATGTGTGTTTTCAATGAAAATGTGAAGACTGTCTCTGTGGYTAAGCAGGAAMAAATAAAGATATTACGAGRRGTAAAATACTGTCTGYGACTAGATTCTTATTGTTTGTTCCGAGACGTTCAAAATGTCAGAAAATTTTGGATTTTTATTATTTTGAGATGAGTGGAACAGTGGTTAAAATTGTTGCCTCTCAGCTAGAAGTTGCAGGATTGCATCCCAGCCAGGGGACTATGTGTTCTTCCCATGCAGATGTGGGTTTTCTCCCACGGACTAAAAATATGCATGTTAGGTTAACAGGTACCTAAGCTGTGTCGCTCCAATGTGTTTTACGTACTGATTTAGTGTAATTCAATGAAAAAAATGTATTTATATTCTCACAATTTTCTTCCTCAAACTAGTCGTCAACAATGGCAGCCAGATCCAAGCTTTTTTAAATCTTGGAAGAATAAATATTTAATAATGTCATAAACTGAGTTTGTTATCTTTTGTATGTTTAATCTTTAGCTTTGGTCGGCGACTCGGAATACGCACCTTCAAAGTTRCCCTTTTGTCGAAGCAGATGATAACTGTGCTGTTAGGAACTGATAAACAGTGATCCCACAAAGCCACCACAATGTCATCCCTGCATGTGGTTTTAGATCGCACAACGGCGTGTAAACAGCACCAAAAATCAAGCTGTGAATATCCAGGAATTTACATTAGAAACACTGACTGTCTTTAAAACAAAATGCCCACGCCTCCTTACATCTCCCACCATATGGTAAGCAGATTTATTCTTGATTTTCATCTAAATTAGCTTTACTGAATACCATCTCTATTTTTTTTCTTTTTTTACTTTTAAAGATCAGGGTTTTATTAAGAATTAGTGCTTGNGATCAGGGTTTTATTAAGAATTAGTGCTTGCAGTAAATAAATTGCATATTTGCATCCAGCCTTTGTCARCGTATCAAGTCCAACGTGGGAGTTTAAAGTGGCTTCAGATGCACAAATTTAATCCAGTGATGCTGCTGGTGCTTTAATCCCTGGCTGCCAGTGGAGGCAGATGGTGGACCTAATGGAGTCCCATTCTGCTGGAGGTCACTTCATGTTAAAGGGGCARATTGTACCGTGATTGCTTCAGATGTGGAAACTGACTTAAAATGAAGGTTTGATGTGATCTGTTGCCCTTGCGGGTCTACTTGTTATTATTTATTTATTTATTTATTTATTTATTTATTGCAAATTTGAATAATGTAAAAAAGTCCTAGCATTCCGTGAGGTACTGTTCGATTCATGTTAGAGTTTTAAGATTATTCTATGATGAACATTGATGGAGTTATACAGTGGCTGTTTTGGTCAGACCACCAACATAAAGAAGACAGATAACATTTTATACAATCTTGTGTGATTTTTCAGCACTTGGAGTTATGGATGACTCACAACAAAGWTTTACCTCAATATTTTTTTTAAAACTCATTGAGTTACAGCCAATTTTTGTGTCTACTTAAGTTAACTAACTGTGGTGACCATCTTGAACTTGACTGACCCCCAGAGTTAATGAGCTGTAGATGTTAACCTGGTGATGATTACTTTCTGAGAGTTTCATTAAAGTCRGTCCAGTGGGTCAAGAGTTATTTTGCTAACAGACACAAATACACACACAGAGGCAAAACCATTTTAGTCTGCAGTGACTAGACTCAACTATACTGAGCAAGATGTAACAGTAGTTTTAGCTACATTAAAAAATAATATCTTGATTTCATTGTACATCAGCCTGTTTTGATGCCTCCAAAATAAAGGCACATCTCACGTGGCTTTTACTTTGAAGCGGTCACAGCAATAAACCTTTAACCAGCAGCGTGTTCATCAAAAATGTGCCAAACCACAACATTTTCTTATTGAAATATTCCAGTGTGATGCATGTTCCCAGTAAAACTGCACCCTGCTGACGTTTAGAAAAGTACTTAATAAAGTACTTATTAAAACAACTCAACCTTTGTGCTCAGCTGCTCTGTAAACACACGCCGAGTTGTTTAGGTGTGTGTTTGTTGCGGCAATAAACCAAACCAGAAGCTGCTGTGAGAGTACACAAGCGCTGAAATCTCAGAGATCAAAAGTTTAATAACCTATCGGTGTTTGCTTTTCGGTTTTGGTGTACTTTTAGGGGGGGRAAAAAGAAAGAAAAGATTTACACACTGTCTACACAGCGAAAACAGCAGCAATCCTCACTCACAGCGCGCTCATGCTCCAGAGTTGTTTTGCAGGTTGTGTGGTGGGAAAACAAAACAAGAAAAAAAAACAGGAACATACTGTATTTGCCTAATTAGATGCTCCTGAGCTTGCTTGTTCCAACAAGCTTTGAGTGTAAATAAAAATGCACATTGAATGAATCTTTTTTCCTGTAAAATGTGCAGCTGATGACTGCGTTTTTTGTTTTTTTCATCTTGTTGCATCTGCGGGGTGTCCTCTGAGGAGGCCCAAGGCCCATAAACGCCTGAAAGACATAACTAAGAGGGGGGAAGAGCCCACAGTGCTTATGAAGCTTTCAGCTCGTATAGTTGCATTGTTATTGAGACACTTTAATCTACAATTCCAAACATTTGTTGAATAAATCAAACTGAAACTGTAGAAATAAAAAAGCCATGCATTCCTCAAAGGAATGAATGTCATCCGTCACCTTTGATGGCAGAGTTTTAAATTAAAATTACTTCATGTTAAGAAATTATTAACATTTTAGCAAAACCTTAAAAATAACATTTTACATGATCTCACACTAAAGAATGTGTCGTGAATTAGTCTTGGCTGCAGCCACGCCCACTTTCAGCTCAACATCCCAAAAACGGACTGAGTTAGACCTTTTTGTGTCGAATAATATCGATTAGCTGTAGCAGCCGTTTTGCAATGGATCAGAGGCGGTTCTAGGGGTGGGGCCACAGGGGCATTGGCCCCAGCTGAAATCTGATTGGCCCCCTGAAGTGTCCCTGTCCTGTCATTCATCTGTCCTTTTCCTAGGACCAATGATGGCAGATACGTTCCATGTTCAAACATTACAGGAGCCATATGAGTCAAATTGGAAAGTCCAACATGAAAGAAGTCTTCTTATCTTCTTAAGAAAATCAGAGCAGAAAGTCTTTCAGCGGACAAATGACGACTAGATTTTCTCAAATGCTCCGTGTTTGAAAGTATTTTATCTAGTAAAAATGTATGCACACACACACACACACACACACACACACACACACACACACACACACACACACACACACACGTTTTAGTTTGAGAATTTTGTAAACATTTGTCCACT
>NW_013952528.1:473082-481032 GCF_001266775.1 Austrofundulus limnaeus | reverse complement strand
TATATATACACATTACAGATGTTTGAACAAGTGTGACTGTTTAAACGTAAACACTTTAGCAAAACTGGAGATTTGTGTGAAAGAAGGTTGAACAAATACCTGGCCCCTCTATAAATATAGTGGCCTCTTGATGGCCCCTTACTCAGAAAAATCCTAGATCCACCACTKCATTGGATTGACTCCAGAAGTKAATCAGTTTTTCATTGGAAATTTTGCTAACATACAAGGACGGTTGAATCTAAAAGTTGATGTCAAAGTTTCACTCAAATAACTTACATAGTGTGTAGCACTCGGAGTATGTGGTGGAGACAAGTCTAAGCTATCATACCAAATTTTCCCTCAATATTTGTAAAATTGACTGGATTGTACTACTTTTTTTGTGTTTTCTTAGGTGACTTAGCTGTGGCAGCCACCTTGAATTGTGTTGCCTTCAAAATTTTTTCAGTTGTAGAATCCAGAAATTACTTCCTGAGAGTCTTTTTTTCTTAATTCGCCCAGTGGTTCACAAGGTAATTCGAAAACAGGGTTGCCAAAACAGTTAATGCCAAAACATAGATTAAAAAAAAAGACTGAATAAAACAACATGAGATCTTTTAAATCCAACTCAAAATCATACGGTACGCAGGAAGCTGCTGACCTTCTTGAGCACGATGACGCCCTCCTGCGTGCTCCTGTTGGTGGTGATGTCAAACATCCCGGGGCCATCGCTCCCGATGATGTTGTAGACCATCTCGGCGTTGTCGCCAATGTCGGCGTCCATGGCTCGGATGACCCCCACCGCAGAGCCCAGTTCGTTGGACTCAGGAACTCTGAACTCATACAGAGCTGCGGACAAAAGAGGCACGCTTTTTAAACTTGTCACGAAAATAAAAACCTGGTCAATCAGAGCAAGGTTGTTGAAGTTTTTATAGAAAAAAAAAAAAACAGAAACAGAAAAGATCAGGTGTGTGAGTGGCCATGACAACCAAGGTCGCATCCTTGGCGTTTCTTTTTATGTCGAGCTTCTGTCTTCATTCCCAACAAAATCTGTCATTCAGCTAGTGAATCAGTGCTTCTTTATTTTTTATTTTTAATCAGGATGAGAAGTCCCCAAGATAGTCTATGTCTTGAAAATAAATAAATAAACGTGCAGGCCAAAAGTGAAAAATGGCAGTGACCAGAGATTTTCTGTTCGATCTTGTTAATATGAAAAAGAAGCAGCAAGAGTGGATGAGTCAGAGAGCAGGGATACAAGAGTTCAGGTCATTGAGACACAGAGTCAGAGCCAATCAGAGCTGAGGAGGAGGAAGAGGAGGTGTGAGGGGGTTTTAATGATTTGTAGATCAGCGGCGCAGCGGTAAAATACACCTTGTTTCCAAGTCAGCCTCTTTCACACAACTCGCTACACGCTGTATCGACTGTTCGCTCAAAGATTAGGACGCTACATAAATTCTGGGGCCAATTTGCTCTACATAAATTAATTGCCGCTTCTTGATGTTTGTTTGTTTTTTTTCCCTTCTTCTTCTTTTTTCTTCTTATTTTGCCAGATGATTTCCTGGTTTGAGCGAGAGGGGYGGTGAATTGATGGCTACCTGTCGGGAGGCGACTGCATCTCGTGCGTTTAAATAAATAACCGGACGGCAGCAGCGGAGAGCGGCGGTGATATACGCACACACAGCTTGCGGAGACGAACAGCTCTGACACTCTAATAAAACACGCTGACAGCGTTTTGGCAAYGCCTGAGTCGGCAGGTCTGTGTGACACCTAACTCCAAACACACACACACACATGCTCTGAAAGTGACGCTCCAAAAAGAAGGTTTCCCCGAGGCTAACGGGTATTTAGCATCGGCTGGGAAAGAAGAGGCATCACTCCGGCAGACAACAATGATATCGCTTCCTGACACTCTGCCTCCTTTGGGTGTCCCATTACAATATCTCTTCCTCTTTCTCCTCACCCTCTTTTTTTGCCTTTATTCCATCCTCTCCCCTCTCAGCATTGGAGGGGCTGAGGATGACAGGATGTGCCGCCTCCTCTACCCCTCGTCTTGGCGGCAGTGATAAATGGGAGGTGGCTGTGGGAGCTCGGGTGCCACGTGTTTGCCTTCGTGTTGCCCCCACCGCCGGCCAGTTCACAGTTCCTGACGGTAATCTGTCAATCCAATCTGGCCTGCCTTCGCCCRTTCACACAGAAGGAAAAGGGAAGCGGGTCAGTCCAGATAAAGATTGATGAATGAATGCACCGAGGACAGTTTGAGCTCTAAATTGAGAACAGTGGTTTTTATGGAGGGAAAGACTTAACAGAGAGCCGATAAAACCCAGTGAATGCACTCTCTTCATTTAATAGGGATTACAGGGTTGATCTGATGCACTTTGCGGGACCCTTCGTTCCATCATATGGCTCTATATTTAATTATTCTTTGCCTTTAAKAGGTCCGCACACAACCCAGAGCTCCCTGCAATAATCCAGATTCATTTTGAAACTGACACCAGATGGGGGCTGCCTGCCTGCCTGGCAGTGGCTGGCAGCAGCGAAGGACTCTGTGTGCGTTGGAGTCCAGAAGGTCCGTACTCACTCTTAATGAAGCGTGGCGGGTTGTCGTTCACGTCCGAGAGGGCGATGCTGACCGTCGTGGTTCCTGAGAGCCCGCCCATCTGTCCCGCCATGTCTTTGGCCTGGATCACGACTTGGTAGTGTTCTTTGACTTCCCTGTCCATGCCAGGTAGGGCGGTCTTTATCAGGCCTGAGGGATACAAAAACATAGCAGTAATTTACAGAAAGACATGACATGCACAGACAAGCACACACAAGTTTGTGTTTCTATCCTTTTCTGTCCTCATTGTTCATTCTTTCATTTATTTCCACTCATTTCTATAGCCCTAACCCTGACCCCTTACTTTAACGCTAAACCCCTCTGCCTCTCCCAAGTACATCCCTACCCCTACACTTAACCTAAACTCAATTCACACCTTAGTCCTAAATTTAATTCCTAGTTCAAAAATGAAGTTCCGTCATACTAGTACTGGTCTTTGGTTTCCCGTAAGGACTACCAGTCTTGACAAGGTAGCTGTATTTTCCAGAAATGGTCCTAAAAAGCTAACAAATACAAGAACACACACATGTTTGCACAGCTATCCATTTGGGGACATTCCATTGACTTCCATTACATTTCTATAGCCTAACCCTGACCACAAACCCTAGGCTAACTTTGCAGGTACCTACCTGACCCTAAAACTAACCTAAACTCAATTCACACCTTGGTCCTAAACCCAACCCCCAACCCACCAATGGCATTTAAACCAAATGGGGACTCGACTTTTGTCCCCAAATGCACCAGTTGTCCCCAAATGTAGGCATTTTTTGTCTTAAAATTGCCGCAAAGAATGTCACCAGAAACACCCCCCCCCCACACACACACACAAAGAGCTTGGATTTTAAAACCAAAATGAATTAGAAAATATCATTTTTTTTATTTTAGTCAAAATGTACTCCATAACTCTGAGGGTCACCCCACTTGTGTTTGCCTTTTCACCATGACTTTTCACATTTTAAAACTGAAAGCACTTGTTTACTCTTCAGCTGTGGTCATAACAGCTTTTCCGTTGTACCTTTATTTGCACCGGAATGCAAATTTAAAGCCTCATTTTCCAATGAAAATCTGTTAAACTATAAAAAATCAACATTTGTGGAATGTGTTGAACATTTGAATACATATGACAGAACAAAAAAATGTGAACGGGCTATCTGCACATTTGAACTTAGCATCGAAATGAGACAAAATTAATAACTTTTAAAAATTATTTACTCTATGTTTTCTATATATAAAACATAGCTTGGGTGGTTTTAGTGGACAAAAATTGAAAGTTTTGGTATTGCAATTGTGCAGCACTGAATCTGTCAGAATAGATCAGAAATGAAACAAGCAGCGCAGCTTTGAACACTCATTTGCCGTGTGGCAGCTTTAGTCACAAGAACAAACATCGGTAAATCAAGCTACCATATGGCTTCAAAATTAATGAACTGCTTCCACAGGTGGACAGCCTGTTTCTAAATATAAATTGTTTTAAACACTAAATGTTTGTGAGCTGAACTGACGTAATACAGTTTCATCTGTTGGACTCATCTGCTTGCCAGACAATTAAACCAACAGGAACATTTTAATACTGCAGATGTACAGAAATCAGCAGACATCCAGGAGCAGGTTCTGGTGTCTGATTTAACTGGCGAGGGCGGAGAAAGAAGTCCTGCAATCATAAAAAAAAAACAAAAAAAAACGACAGTTCTTTTAGTTCAAGTGTAGCTTCCAAATGCTTTTCAGGATGATTTATCTTCCCTTTGGTGCCGAAACTCCAGTAATGTTCAGGTCTTTTGAATGTGTTCGCCCACAGCTTTTCGTCTCAGTTTTTTTTTTTCTTTTGGGTGGCGGTTTGGAGTCAGAATGGAGCGTTTTTTGGCAGAAGGTTGAAAAGGTGCGCGCCATTTCCCCATCAAATTTGAAATCCTTTCTGCTGGTAAAAGGTTTAATTCAAATCATCGCGCGACAGAGAAGCAGGTGGGAGGACAGACACCCTTAGAGTAAATTTCACTGTAAAAGTAAAACTTTCCGCGCACTCTGACTTAAATAGATGACTTGTTGGAGGCTCTTGGCTCCAAACTCTTTTTCTTCCATTTGTACATAACATGGGAAAAGAAGATAAGACTTTCCATTCTTCTGTTTTCGTACAAAGTGCCATTTATCCGGCGGGTTGTTGAGAAAACGATGGTCGTTCAGGTTGTGTTGCAGCCAAAAGGAAGCGGTCGTATRTAGGAGCTTTAGAGAACAGCACACCGCCTGCGTCTACCTTTGTTATTCCTTAATGACTACAATACCCAGAGAAGAGGAGGAGTGGGGAAACAAATCCTGCTTATAATGCGATGTCCAGGCCTGTCTTTGTTAAGAAGGGAATGTCAGCTTACATACCACATGTGGGATAAACCATATTACTGTTAATCCCCTCACTAATCTGCAAATGGCTTTTTTTTTTTTTTACTCTTTTGTTTTGACACAAGCGGGATGTGTTCCAAAGCGCGCTGTAATGATTAAAAGTAGATCTTTAGGGCTGGTGATTTGCCACTCTCTCAATTACAAATCCCCCCGCCCCCCACCCCCACCCCACTTTACYCATAAAGGAGGAAATGCACTCATGTTTTTAGGTTTCCGTTTAAGGGAAATTAGGTTTGTTCCAGGAGGTTATCTGGTGATGAATTTTTTTTCTCATTTGCCGCAGCTTCAGCTTGCCTCCTCAGTGTTTCTGTTTCCCTCCCTCCAAAAGGGGGAATTGTTGTGTTAAGTTGAGGGGTCAAAGGCGTAGGTGGAGGGTGCAGCTGCTGTAGCGTTGTTAGAGCAGGAGGATGAGACTGCAGCGTTGCGCACATCAGCTAAAGAGCAGCTTTGTCACGTTGGCAATAAACGCTGATTCACTTGGTTATTTTTGTCCATTAAAGCTGATTTTGGGTTTGAAATACAACAAACTCTATGGTTGTCGTCGGTCATAGGAAAGGCATCTTGCTTTGTGTAAAAAAAAAACTACTTGGGGACTAAAATAAAAAAAATGTTGCAATACAGAATGAAACTGAACAACTTGTTGCCACAGTGTTTGAACTTAGGATGAAGAGGGAGAAAAATGTAGAGTTTAAGAAAAATAAATGGATAAACAATCACCAAAACAAAAATAGAGTTTTGCCAAAATGAATAACAAAAGATACCAAAAAATAATTTGTGTTTCGTTAGAGCTTATCAAAACTATAAATAGGTATAAAAACTATTGTGCAAAATTTTGTGCCTTACCTAATCTGTTCACATTTTGCTTCCAAGCAGCCAGACTTTCTTGCAAAGTAAACAATAGTTTTATAAGGTTTTTTTWAACTGTCTTTTAAAGTTTTTCTTTTAGACTTTGGCTGCTTATTTAGTTATTTTTGCTCRTTTCTTTGACCTCACCCCGAGTGCATATAGTGCAGAGAGTAAATTGGACAGGAGGACAATGAAAGAAAAAAAAACTATCTACAGCAGATACGCTATATTTCAAAGTCACGTTTGTAAAAAGATGGAATAAAAATGCATCCYACTTCAGTTAATTATCCACTAAATGTTTTCAGTTAATAGTTTTTTTTTTGGAAATCACCATGTTGGTGCTAAAACACTATTTTATGTGTCAAAATATTTTTTCGTAATTTCAACTAAAGAAGCAGGAACAAAATTGTGTCTTTGTGACAGGCTGCTGGTAACCAAGCACCTAATTATCCTATTTAAATTGGTTTCTTTTGTTATGTCTGTTTTGCGTCAACAAAACACTAGTTCACCCCTTGAATTTAAGAGCCATCTTTTTTTGTCCAAATGACTTATAGGTCAGGTAATGTGGTTTAACAAAAAAAAAAAAAACCTGTTTAAAAATGGAGAAAAAGTCCAAAAAAAAAGTTTGAAAAAGTTTGAAGATGATAAAGTGTACTTTAAATGATCAAAACAAGTCTGGCTGCTTAAAACAAAAACTTGTGAAAAAGTGAAGATTTCCAACTTTAGTATTGTGTGTGGATAAAAAAATTAAACAATATTTGGCCAAGTCTTTTAGTTTTGTGATTTAAGCTCCCTGCCTGGAAATACTAAAGACCTTCACATCAAGTCACTCGTGTCTGCAATTCATTAGTATGTTCAAATTTTAAAGAACAGCATGCAAATCAATAGTAAATGTCAGTGTGGTTTCTGTTTCTTTTGGAAAACAGTTTAAACATTAATTTTGCACAGGATTGTGGAAATATGGATATTTTTTGGATTTTGTATCCATTGATAAGAAAAAACAAACAAACATGTGGGCTAGAACTAACAAACTGATGTGTAGTTATGATAGGCTGAGTCATCACTGACCGGTATCAGGGTCCACAGAGAAGTACGGTTGTCCCTCCAGGATGCTGTACACCACCCTGGCGCTGTTCCCATATGTGGCGTCATCTGCGTCCGTGGCCGTCACCTGAATCACCGGCGTGCCTGTGGAGTGAGTGGGGTGTGGAAAGAGATTCATGACAGTGACTTAGATCAACTCTTCAATGCTGACGAAAAATTGCCCGCTGGATAATTGGTTAAGCCGATGCCCCTTCTGATGAGGTGTCCGATCCCCTTCTAATCACAGCCGCGCAGAATTTGACTGATCATTTTTGTCTCTTCGTGTTACCCCGAGCCATCTTTATCCCGCCGCCACTTATATCCCTCACACATGATTGATTTCCACAGGTAATCGATAAGTCCTAATGTATTTTTTCTAAGTATATCTCTCTTAGGCATGAATGCTGGCTCCCTTCAAAACCCTGAGAAGCCTATTAGCGTTTCGGCGGATCTCGAGTGTCTGAGAAGCCAAATATCTGATAGCAGGATTGTGATCCATTTCTCTCTTCCAGAAAGCCCCGTTTCAGTGGAACAAAGGGAAACGGTTAGCCAAGTGCTACCTCCCAAATGGCGCCTTGCGGGGCCAAGTGTTGCCTCATTACATGCCGAGGAAAATTAATTGAGTAGAAATATTTAATAGCAAAAGTGGTATAAATATAGAAACGTTGCAATGCAACGGGATAACGACCTGATGAGACTTTGCTAATTTGATGTCAGCTGAGGTCTGTGTGGAGGGGGCTGCTGGTGGTGGTGGGGTGGGGGGGGGGATACTTTCTCTTCTTTAAAATCAATGGATGAGGGATGAAGAGCAGACAGAGAAAAGACCACGGCTGTCTGACTCAGTGTAAGTGACAGTTTGTTAAGAAAGTTCACCGAACCCTGATCACTAATRCCTTTAACAGGAGAATTAGACTCAAAGAGGCTTTTCTGACTTAGAAAATATCACTGATCCACATCAGCCATCTCGTGGCAGACTTTAAGCTTTTCAGAACASCTGACAAACAAGGCAGGAGTAATCACAGTATAGGTATTTTTGTGTGGCTGGCGGGGGGTGGGGG
>NW_013952528.1:467862-473072 GCF_001266775.1 Austrofundulus limnaeus | reverse complement strand
GGGTGGGGGTGGGGAGGAGGGGGGCAAATTACCTCGACTGTAATCATTCAGCTGTCAGAGTCGTCCCTGGCCATGCGAGCCGCGTCAAAGCTGTGGACTCAAACTGAAAGTGCGTGTCACGTTTAAAGGAGCAGTGTCTCGGCGCAGTCACTCGTGAACACATGCTCTGCCAAGCGGTGACATCACACCTCGCCTGTTGCCATGGGCACCCATGCTGCCCTTAGATAAGTGCTGGCCCTCTTTCTCTCAGGGTTGCTGAACCGAGTGACAACTCTGTCACACGTCTGACCAGAACCACCACCACCACCGCTGCGGCGGCAGAGCTGAGAGCTCATCTTCTGTTTTCATGCAAGTATTGATTAGGAGCTTTTTTTAWGTTGTTTATCTATATTCATGAGGCCCGACGAGCACTTTTAGACCAGGAGCTGAAGCCAGAGTGCACGCGGGATTAAAGTTTAATTTGCTGCTGAATGGCAGAAACACACGATGACACTGAAACAGCAAGTGGTGCAGTTTGAGAAAGCTTGCAGAAATAGAATCCACAATTATTCACTGTGATGACACAGCTGACAGTGCTGGTAATTAAATTAAACTCTGCTGTAATAAACTGCAGGACTGTGTTTAAAAGATTATCTGCAGCAGCTCCTGTTTACTCTGATTCTAGTGTCTCCTTTAATTAGTCGAGCTGACAAGATTATGATAATTGATAAAATCCCATTCATCCGATGCGAGCGGCCGTTCCTGTTCCTGCTAGAATGATCATTCCAGCCATCAGTTGGGTAAAAATCAAATGTTTTCATGTTTGCATTAGACGCTTTGTGGGCTTGAGGAAATCAGAAACGCACCGACGTCAGACATCTCGGGCACGGCGGCCATATACGGGTCCTTGGTGAAGCGAGGCTCGTTGTCGTTGATGTCGTGGATCTTGATGATGAACTCGGACTCGCCCTCCAGCGCCTCGTTGGTGAAGCGGTTGACGGCTTTGGCATGAAGGATGTAGTAGGCCTTCTCCTCCCGGTCCAGCCTCTTGGTGGCGTGGATGTCCCCCGACTTTTCGTCAATCTTAAACAGGGTGCCTGCTCCTTCACCGGTGAGGACGTACTTCACGCTGCCATCTCCCCGGTCTCCGTCCGAATGAAGCTGTAAAAGAAAAATAGAAAAAAAAAGTCATATGTAAAACCCTGCAACCTCAGGAACAACAACAAGCAGCAGTTCCTGTAATGTTCATTTTAATAAATTTCCTCTTTGGTCCTTTCTGTTGCTAATTGTTATAGCACCGCTTCATACTCCGGTTTACAAGAGCTTTCACATTTGCCTAATTTGCTCTYATGAACGCCGAGCTGCAGCTACACTCTTTCAGTGAAAAATAAAATTATGATAATAAGCAGAAATTATGTCACAGGAAAGAAACAAACAAACTGGGGGTGAAAAAAAGAAACTTTAAATAGTTGAAGTGAAGAGAAGGAAAAAAGAGAACATCACACACATCACTGACTGGATGACTGACAAAAACACATCCCTGCCTTGAACACTTTGCACTGAAAAAATGTCAGTGAAAGCACTTTTCAAAGCAGAGTCATAGTTACACACACACAYAYACACACACMCYSWSACACACACACTTATCAGTGTTCTGACCAATCTGGGCCTTGGCAAATAAACACTGACAGCTTTGATCGAATGTGTTTGGTGTCGTTCAACAGATCCGTATCATCTTTAGTAAACTGTCACGGCGTTACGACGGCACTCGCTCGTGATCTTACCTCCTCTTTGTGAAAGCTGCCAAGACAGGAGCATTTAAAATGCTGCGTGCGCTCCTGATTGTCGCACGCATGTTGTCACGCATCCCGTCACGAGGGCCAAGGTGGCATTTTCACGCCGATGTAAAACAGAACGCCAGTGGCTCGACGTTCGGGAAAGAAAAGAATAAATAAATAAATAAATAAATAAATGAACCAGCGTGAATGAGCGCACGTCAGCCGCCTGCCAGTCCCCCTGATGGATCAGCAGCAAGACCCCATGACGCCACTCGTCTCTGGAGTTTCTCGATATTCTTTGCGTGGCCGTCTGAAGTTTAATTTTTCTCCTTCTTCTTTCTGCATGTACAGCAGCTTAAGATGCTCTGACATTTTAATTCCGCCACTAAATCCCCCTCAACATATTTATCTGAAAGAACTCATCACAAGCTTGTCCAGTCTTCTCCTATCCCCACCCCATGTTAATAACCAAGGACATGGTAATGTWACTACGGTTTGGGGTGGAGGGGTGGTAAAGCTTTGAAGACACTATATTTTAATATAAGCCAAACTGCATCGAGATTTCCGCCTTGATAAACGATGACGATAATTCTCCTATTGACACTTCATTAACTCCAGTTTGATTCTGCTGGATTTTCCCTCCGTGAGCGTGACTTCCTGTAAAGCCTTTTGGCTCTACCGACGGACAGACGGGAGGGGAAACGGGGATATTGTGAGTCGTGGCTGGGTCACGTGGGATGAAAGTCTTCCCCTCTCATCATATATTAAAAAGCTTTTCATCCCAGGTGCTGGGAAGCTTTACTAATTCATGGAGTTTTATCAGGCTGGCACATGTGAGACCAACAGCTCTCTGGATTAGCATCTTTAACACTGTTTTTTCTTTCTTTCTTTCTGTTCGCCGCTTTTCATTTCACTCCGTCAAACCGACCCAGTCAAGTGTGTTGCCCAATCTCGGTGTATTCGGATTAAGAACTCAACTGTCTCATTCAACCCTCTGGAATTCTGGTCAAAACAACTCTTTTCTCCAYGGCAAGAGGAAATATTCTACAGGATTCTAGTTGTTTTGGTGTTCTGCTTTGCAGCATGCGCTTCCAAACAGCAACTCAATTGGCTGAAAACAATCCACTTCAACATTATTATSTTTCCCCCGCTGTTATAGCAGCAATGTCATTTTCAATGATTGTCTATCAAGCTGCCTATCTCTGTCGGCACGACGATCCAGTTAATAACCATCGAGTTCCCTCCTTTTGGGCTGAGAAGTGAGACAGACAGTGTGTCACGCACTATGCCGACTGTCATTTCTATGGAAACAGAGAAATCTTGAGGTTCTGAAGAGTTCCTCCACAGCTCCATGAAGGATATTACCAGACAGTTCAGAGTATCAAGCTGAAAGTACCTGCTGCTATGACCCCTTCCCTCCCAGCTGCCCACCTTGCTGGTGAGAAAAAAAAATTACTGCTGCCCTTCCACTCAAATTTAAAAAAA
The DNA here is from genome assembly GCF_001266775.1 of Austrofundulus limnaeus. Lineage (NCBI taxonomy): Eukaryota > Metazoa > Chordata > Actinopteri > Cyprinodontiformes > Rivulidae > Austrofundulus > Austrofundulus limnaeus. Next base: position 469,830 of record NW_013952528.1, on the reverse strand, counting down.
AAGAAAGAAACCTCTCCTGGAAATCAATGTGGCAGCCCAATGTGCATTCACAATGGCCCTTTGATCAATTTATATTGAAAATACAATTAAACTGTCACAGGGGGAGAAAAGAAAGCCACATGTGCCTTCAGTGTGGTCACCAAGAAGCCCCGGAACATCAATAGCCAGCCTTTTCTCCTCTGCCCTCCTACGGTCCCAAATTATAGATAAAAAATAAAAAAGACAGAAAACATGACGCTATACCCATTAACGCTGAGACATGTGGTCCTTTCAAAAAAATAAAGCAACCTCTCATAAAGTGATGGTCGACAATAGCCCCTTATTTAAAAAGAAAGGGGGAAAAAAGAAGCTAGGTGCGAATGGTTGGTTGTTTCGTGTGTCCCCATGTGTCCCTGTGATGGACCTATGACCAGTCCAGAGTGTCCCCTGCCTGACTAAGGACATAGACACCAGAGTCCTGCAACCTCAAAAAGAATAGCAGGTAAAGAAAGTGGATGGATTCTTTTTTTTTTCTCCCAAGTAAAATAAAAAGATTGAGATTACCCACATTTCTGTGTGTGCACAAGAAAACAGCAGCTGGATGGTTTAGTTTAGCTTAGTGTAAAAAAATCTTACACATAAATAACATTAAATGCCTTAAAGTAAGATTATAGATTAGAGTAGGAGGGGCCAAACTGGGGAAATTACAAATCTAATCCTCATTTACAACTATGATGCAGACAATCTGTGCATAATCTTATATAGTGCCTACAGCTGGGTGTGGTAACCCTGCTTGGAGTGGTCTTTTTGTTTCATCTTGCCAATTTCATGCCCACTTCTATTTGACATCTAAAGTTAGATTTAGACATTTTTTTTTTACTTCAAGGGCAGGATTAACCCCAWTTTTTTTGTTAAAAGTGAGGGAGAAAAACCATAAGTTTCACCCCAACTCTTTACTTTACTTTTATTTTACTTCTAAATATTTAAATATCTAAATATCTTAAACTAAACTTAACTAAATATCTATGTATTTATATTTATTAAATATATCTAAATATTTACTTCTAAATATTTGACAAGTTTGTATTAAAATGTTTTATTAGCTTTTGGTAGAATTTAAATATACCAAAAATCTGTCAAAAATTTTCTGCACAAAACAGCTCAAATCTCTCAATGAACCCATTTGGGAACAGTGCATCTAATTCTCTAGAGAACCTAAGTGAATGATGCTTTCTTTTTGTCAGTACCAAAGATGTGCGAAGGTGTTTATTTTTATTTATTTATTTTTTTTGCTCGTTTGTTTTATTCAGCTCTTGGAGGAATAAGATGCTATTTCCCTCTCTCCTGCCCTCCCTTATCCTTCCCTGCTTGTTGCTCGGAGCCTTGTCTACGTTTTCATCCGAAACCAAAAATTATGCATTTATTTTTATGCATTTGGTTAGCTGGTCTCTTAATAAATTTTTGGAAAAGTTTCTTTTCCATGGGAGGACATGTCAAAGGTGGGATCTCTGTTCTGCTCTGTTCTGGATATGTATTTGGATTCTGATCACTGGATTCTACAGATTGGCTTGGTGGTCTCCTGGTGTTCTACAAAACAGTGTTGGTGGTTATTCAGGCCATTTCCTGGCTGCCTGACCAATATGACGGATTGCTGTACTATCAGCACTCAGACTTGTGCCTTGAGCGAGCTGGACTTGGTCTGCAAGCGGTTCTGCTGAGGGTCGCGGGCCAGCTGTGATTCCTGGACTTTGCTGGCCAGATGGAACTGATCTTGGAGAAGCTGAAAACGCAGCTTGGCAGGTTTGTCCACACTATTTGTCTGATTGGATTTTCTGCATTGGATGTACCAGCGGACATTAAGGCAGATGGAAAATAGTTATTGTCTTCCTGACCGAAAACCCTTCTTCTGTTCCCAAACAACTGATTACAGATTTCTCTCTCTCTCTCTCTCTCTCTCTCTCTCTCTCTCTCTCTCTCTCTCTCTCTCTC
>NW_013952528.1:465081-467752 GCF_001266775.1 Austrofundulus limnaeus | reverse complement strand
CACACACACACACACACACACACACACACACACACACACACACACACACACACACACACACACACACACACCCATGTGGCCTTGAAGGCAGTGGATGTAATTTCTCCGGAGTGGTTACGTTGACTTGAGGCTCCTCCCCCCCACATATCCCCCCTCTCACTCCRTTTAATCTGATCTCCTGAAGGTCAACCTGGAACTGCACAGAATGAACAATCCAACACCAGTATTCTGAACTATGGGTTTTTCTTTGGGAGGCTGGGTTCTTCGGACTCTTTCCTTCTAAACTCACTTACTCCTCTGGTTGATAAATGTGCTGTTGCTTGTTGAGTCTTTTCATAAACACCATGGTGTATCACAYTTCGTTGATATAATATGATGTTTTTTTTTTCCTCATCTATCCTTCTGTGGTATTTTTGTTTTTCTTTTCAAAGGTAGTGCGACCCCTGCTGGTTGCCGTGTGACCTGATCACCTGTTCCCCCATGTTTTGTCATGTGCGTCTTCTTGGATGGGTGTTCTTAAATGTAATTTCATTGTGCTCCATACAATGACAATAAAGGCATCATCAATGAGTCAATCAATCAATCAATCAATCAATCAATCAATCAATCAATCAATCAATCAATCAATCAATCAATCAAGGTGTTGTCACAAACATTATTACAGTTACAAATAAGTTGGGAGTTTCATCAGCTTTTTTTTTCGACATGCTGCAAAAAATGTTTTCTTTTTTTTTTCTCCCTGAGTCGTTTCTGCATCATGCCCTGCCTCGTTTACAGCCTGGCTCAATTTATTGAACCTATTAAGACCCGACAGAGCTTCTAAACATCAGTACAAGCACATTTATGKGTTACAACATATCTTAATTAAATATGTTCTATTTGCACAGATCTCAAAAGCCAATTTGTAGTTTAACAAAAAGCTAACTTAATGATTATTTTATTTTCGTTTACATTTAAAAGGTGATGGGATTGAAAATGCAAATAAACCATTGGGGCAAAAATGCTAGAATCCACTGCAGGTCAGAGGATTTTTTATACCTTCAATCAAAACAAGATGAAAAGAATCCTAATATTTACCGTTCACTGAGAAATGTTGCCTAACTTCTCAAGAAAATCAGTGCATTCATGACAATTTTTTCAAGTGAAAACCTTTTGCAACAATATTCTAAAATTACCATCTGCATCTTGAAGTACAAAATAATGTGAAGCTCTTCGACAAAAAAGAAAAATAATGATAACAAAAAATAAAAAACTGCAACTCGTTTTCAGAGAATACTTATAATTTGCATTTGAAAATCAGTGTTTTTGGTGAAGAAAATAAGACTTCTACACATTTGGATATTTTTTTTCCCTCCCAGTGGAAAATATTCATTTCTCGTCCTACGTGCTTCATCCTCCAGTCTGAAGAGGGCTGAAGAGTGAAGTGGTACTCATCAGACATCTGCGCGTGAGAACTTATCAGGGTGCCGTCTTTGTTTGTGAAATTAATCAGCTTCAAGTGTGGCAAATGTTGGTGCAGGCTCGATCTGGCCGCCATTTGCGCTTCACTCAAGTTCGGCCAAAAAGATGGCACTGGAAACGAGCTGCTTAGGGCAATTAGCCAGTTAGCCTTTAAGGCCTTGTGTCCTGGCCTGTCGAGAACTGGCTGCCTTCGCTGTAGCCAGATGGTAGCCTCAGACCTTGCACAAAAATAGCCAATGTAATGACTGTTGATGTGTACACTTTAGATATACATTCAGAGCTGATCTGACTTAAAAGTGAAATCTCATGCAACATACATTTATTCTTTATGGACACTCAAAGTTTTAGATTTTATAAAAGAAAAATAATGACTTCTTGGTGTGGACAGGTGTCTAAATAAAGACTTGACATCTACTGTATTATGTGCCATCTAGAACATCTAGAGGACACAGCTGTTTGGACTGGTGAAGTCACCAATTTTTAAGTGTGGTAGAAAAAAAAAACTCTTCTTTATTTTTCATTATTTGTGTTTTCAGGCTAAAGCTTTTAGGACGAATGGCACATAGGCACCAATATTTGATTCACAATCCTTTCTGTCTTTTGAAGTAGATGTGTGCTCTAACCACTCCCACTGGATCCACTAAAGAGCTGTAACCTGAAATGGCTGATGTTTTTTTTTTTCCACAGAGCTGAAAATGCAAATAAATAAATAAATACATAAAAAAAACAATGACAGGCACTTCAAACAAGTGTCATAGCAAGTGATTGGGTAAAGCATCTGTCTGTGAAAGCCACGTGAAAACATTCGCCARTTTAGATGAAGCAGTTCTCTAACTTTGAACCAGATGGATACGAGCCATCTTTGTAAGAAGGCTGACAGTTCAAGCCACAGATAAGTTTTGAGATGCCGCCACAAATAATTAACATGGAGCCTGGAAAGACGGACGCTTTTACGATTGTGAGTGAATCCAGCAGCTTGGAAGATAATCAGAAAGGGGACCTTTGTTTAAAACCTGACAAAGTACCAATTTTATCTTCGACTTAAAATAATGACCACTGTTAAAGTCACGTAAAAATACTTACAATAAAACTTTAAATCTCAAATTTAAATTTAGCTCCTTACAAGAAGCACAAAATCTGTGTTGTAAGGTCTTAGAAAGTGCTKGAGAGAAGGCAACATTGATGGTGACAAACTTAAATATTATGATTC
>NW_013952528.1:451507-465071 GCF_001266775.1 Austrofundulus limnaeus | reverse complement strand
GCCTACAGTATTTTTACAGTCTTTATTTTACAGTTAAAATATATGTTTATCAAATAAAGTCTAACTAATCGGGGATCCTTTTAAACTACATATTTACTAGGGGTGCAACGATACAGAAAATTCACGATTCTGTTCGATATTTTGGTGTCATTGTTCTATATGTTTTCGAAACAAACGAGAAATTTCCATACCCTTCTGAACTTGTAGTTTATTGAAATTAATTCCAAACATTTGTTTAACCTCAAAAGTACTGCTTTAAAATTAAATTTAAACATAATTTTGCTGAAACAGCAAGTTTCTCAGTGGATCTGCGCTCGAAAATACAGCCTAGGTGGAGTAGTCGAACACAGATCCTCTGATCCTTCAACACAGAGCATCTTCAGAAGACAAGTTGATAAAATAATTTTTAAAAATCTGTATTGTTCGATACAAGCGTGTATTGAACCCAAAGCACTGTATTGAACGGTTCGATACGGGTACATTTATTGTTGCACCCCTAATATATAATAAAATGTAATCTAAAAGACCACCCTAAATGTCGCATAATGAACTTTAAATTCTTTAATTTTTGTAAAGTAAGAATCTCTTTGTCGAGTAACATTTTTTTATTAAAGATTACAGCTTCACCTTATTTGGAAAACTTCAGATGATTTCACTAAAGATGAGCCTAAATGTTGTGGAAAGATTATTCATTCTCTCCTAAAAAAGCCAAAAGGTGTTAAAAACAGCAGTAGCTGGTGATAGTGCAGAGGTATTTACAGATGCTCTTAAGATGTTCGTGCGTCTCATTTAGATATCCCTTTTTTCTCCTGAAGTCGCTGCCAGACATGTGTTCACTTGTCGCACCTTCTCCGCTCCTCAAGATACAGTGGAAATCACCCCCTTCCGGGGCACAAGCAGGGAACTTATCACCCAATCAAGAAACACTGCCGACGTGTAATCCAGGTCGCCACTGGAGACCACAGGGGTTGCCATGGCACGGGTACAGCCAGGGGTGTATCACATTGCAGGCTCCTTGCTTCTCTGCCAAGGTGAGCAGCTGGTAACGGAGTAGCATGAGCACAAAACAAAACAAACCCATAATAAAAGAGAGAGAGAGAGAAAAACTCCTCCATAAACAAGTTCTTTACCCCAGGTTGACTAAACTGCTGAGTCATACTAGACTGGGAAGCGTTTGTGCTCATCAACCTATTCTTGTTTTTTTTTAACCTATTCTAGTTTTGTCTTTCCTCTGAGTTTTAACCGATTACTGGAGGCTGGTGTTAGTTCGTATGCAGCAAGCATTGCTCACTTGCTAGGGACTACATTGAGTAGTCAACCCAGCAGGCCTAGAACCACTGGGGCCTATCAGAGGCTGTAAATACTTTATGAGATATGATAGTGCAGCACAAACACTCCTCAACCACAGGCCATTAACCGTTTTCGGTGGATATGTGCCCTTTGGTAAAGTAAGAAATAATGAAATAAACAGTCTTTTCCCCTGGTGACAGCGTGAGTCCTCTGAGGCTCACTCACAACTCGACTGCTAATGAGAGGCAGTGTTTCTCGCTTAAAAAATATTCAAAAAATATATAAAACTCATTAGCCAATACGGCAAGCTTTGCAGCCAAAAGAACTTGCCAAAAAGACACAGCCAGAGTTTTATTTTTCTCTTCCTTTCATATCTGGATCAGTTCTGCCTTTCATTTGATTTGATTTGATTTGATTTGATTTGATTTGATTTATTTAACAGGAAAAGATTATTAAAAATCAAGCCTGACTCAGCATAATTGCTGTTTTACAGCAGGTTCCTGTTCTGCAGCTCATAAAACACTCAGAATTACAGCATCACAATCACATCATTATACAGACACAAAGACAAACAAGCATACCAAATTTCAAAAAGGCAGCATTTGCAAAATAGGACGTCTAAATATGAGCACAACAAAAAGTGTCCAGCAGATGGCAGACAAGATTCTTCTTAAAGGGCTGTAGTTTTGAAATGGACTTTATGTTTTGAGGAATGTCATTCCATGCTTTAGTATAAACATAGAAGAAAGACCTCTGGCCATAACAGTTTTTAAAAGTTGGTAATATCAGTTGTCCTTTTGTAACAGATCTAGTTAAATGACCACTTCCAGAATTTGATTTGGGCAACAATGCACAGAGAGTTCCATAATTGGCACCTTGGAAGATCTGAAAATATAAATTAATACCACTATAAAACATTATTCTGAAAAGTCAAGGCATCAGACAATAAAAGAACTGTACAGTGATGAGTCCAACCAGGAAKTTTTTTTTTTATTTACAACTGCTCTTGTTAAGCTTGTTCAGGGAAGATTGCAATTTTATCTGTTAGTACTTCAAAACTTTATGAAACTGTTGTAACAGTAAAAGGGGAGAGATTGCAAATAACAAGAGGCAGGAAGTTGTGATTCAAGTGCAGTTTCATCGTTTTATATTACACCAAGTGTCAAACGTTGCTCTCTTGTTCATAATAACCTGTCATTGTGTTGTTTCCAATTCATTTTCTTGTCACAAACAAAGGTGGTTTTGTTCTATGCCACATTCTCGGGTTACTGTGATGTCACTTGGGCTGACAAAAGTGTTCTTTTCTTTGCGTTTCTTGTCATTTTCCTTCCACCCTTCAGACACGGCGAACGCTGCGGCCTCCACCTGAGGACACAGGCGCAGATGGCTGTTCGCAGTGTTCATCTCAAAAGCTATTCATTCCCTTCAGGGCCTCATTCATCACTTGTACTTTATCTAACAATTAACAAACAGTAATTGCAATCAGAAGAGATCTGCGTTCTGCAATCCTATGCAACAACTGGCTACTGAGCTGACAATGAGGAAGAGCACCCAGCTGCATACACTTTGGGAAAACAAGAAGTGCTCGGAGTCATGATTAAGTATGCTGCTAGAAGGTTGATGCTTAAGTGGTGCCTTCTGGAGATGGCCTCTCAGGCCGCGGCCTCTGGCTCTCAAAGTGTACACCACACTCAGATAATCCATTCTTCTTTTGCTATTAGTCCCTTTACAGGCTGAAAGGACGAGTGGCACATCAATCACCGGTCTCAAAACGCAAAGTGGTTTGATCAAGCTCTGTATTTACATTTGATCTTCACTCACTCAATTTCTTTCATTCTTTCTTTTTTTKYGTGTGTGTGTTCATCCATAGTGAATGCAATAATCCTTTTTGTCCAGGACTGAAAGTCAACCTTGGTTCTGGGAGGACGTTTGTTGCAGAATCTCATTTGGTTGGATGACTCTATCCTCCGTGGACACACGATTGGAATGCAAAGCACTGGGCCCATTCAACTCCCTGCACAAAACAGCCTTTCTTCCCTTCCCCCCTCCCGTCCTCCTGACCTTGCCACAACGCTCCACGATCGCCTCAATTACTGTAGATTGGAAGAGGGGACCAATAGCTTGACTTCCGCTCTGCCGCATGTAAAACAAGCATTATAATGTCCATCTTATATATCTAGACACACTCACACACACCCTCCCCATGGAATGATATCTGGGACGCCAGCAAGTTCTCATTTTGTTGAACAAATAAAACCTTTGGAAGAAGTTGGATTTTACTTGGGGGCTTTGGGATGGCTTGATGTGAGTGGAATGGACATGATGCAAGCAGCCATGGAACTGACAGGAAGCACAAAATCTATCGGAGAGCCAATAGCAAACAATGCCCTGGATGGATAGATGGATGGATGGTTAGTTGGATGGATAAACTAAATGTGATCAGCAGAAGACAATATTGTGTCATGTTGACCAAATGATGGGATAATCCTTGAATCCTTTCAGACAGACTGACACATCCATTTATATAAAGTTATATATTTGGGTGGCATTTGTTTTGAWGCACATCATGACCAAGTAATCTTTCCTCTGAGCCTAGCAGAGGTTAGTTATGTAACTGTGACAACAGAACCTGCAGCCACACAGTAAATAAAGGTCATGGTCATTAATATAGCTTTTTGATATATTATAAGTTTGTTTATTGTAAATATGTACACATTTCATTAATCTAAGTTTGTTAGTATTTAAATACTTATGTAGTTTAATTTCACACTTTTGCATCATGGGATATTAGGGTTAAATATTTGGAATGCACACTTTATCAAATGTAATAGTTTATTTTGTCATTTGCAATGATTTAACTTTTGTTTCGAGTTGGCCCTTCCTTTGGAGAGGTTGCTGAACTTGTCCTGCCACTCAGTGTAAACAGCCCCAGCTGCAACAATCTAGAGATCACAACTACCTTAGATCACCATGTTGCATGTCAGCAGAGGGAGAAGTTTGTAATTTTCTTTCTCATCAGCTTCTGTTCTCTAAGTATATACCTTAGTTAAGTTGTGTTATGCAGTGTGTTACTGCAGCTTTTTTATTTTATTAATTTTTTTGTAAATAAATTAGAAACCATTTTTGACCAATATTGTATCTCTCTTGCGGGTTTATATAAATCATTCTAACAAAAAAAAAAAAAAACATACATTATGCTCCTACAGTACAAAATGCCACTTTTTTCCAGGTACATACATTTGGAACTCCTAAAGATGGTGCAATTGATGTGAAAAAAAAAACTGAGTAAGCAGTTTATCAATACAGTATGTGTGAATTATTATTATTATTCAGAGTAGAGCCACTGCTCCTCCACGTCGAGAGGAGCCAGTTGAGGTGGCTCAGGCATATGGTTAAGATGCCTCCTGGATGMCTYCCTGGTGAGGTGTTCCGGGCACGTCCCACTGGGAGGAGGCCCAGAKGAAGACCCAGGACACGCTGGAGGGACTATGTTTCTCAGCTGGCCTGGGAACACCTTGGGATTCCTCCAGAGGAGCTGGTCCAGGTGGCTGGGGAGAGGGAAGTCTGAGCTTCTCTGCTTAGGCTGCTGYTCCTGAAACCTGACCCCGGATAAGCCGAAGAAGATGGATGGATGAAGATGAAGAAGATGGATGTGTGAATTATTGGTGGCTTCAACAAAAACACATGAATAGTTTGTCAAAAGTCCTGTAAGTCTAACTGGTATGCATGAATTTTAGCTGCTAATAAAAACTACTAAAGGAATAATTAGAGGTGGTCAGTTACTGATTCACCCAGAGGAATGATTCGAATCCTCTCACTGAATCTGGACTCATGAGTCCGAGGTCTCAATTAACCTGAACACTACATGTCTCTGAYAAACTGCTGCTAAGTCTGTGAGATAGTGAACTTGTACAAAAAAATGAAGAAAAAATAGATAAAAAAAACAATGGACTCATTGAAAACACTAAACGAGTCACGTCAAAAACACATTGGAACTCAAGTGAACCAGGTCACTTTAGTAAGTGACTCAGATGAACTTCAGTTCATAAAGTGCGCCTCTGGGAACAATCCTTTTGTCAAACAGAAGAAAGAATAATTCTGAAAAGGTTGAAGTTAAAGTCTTGAAAGCACACTAAATTTCAGTATCTTTGAGTTGCAAGATTGATTACAACTCTAGGATTTTCAACACAAATTCTGATTTATTAACTTTATTTTTAGTTTAATGTACTTTGTTTCTGCTCACCAGAAAAAAATAGCTTGTTTCAGTCAACCACATATTCTAAATTCTGAAAGATGTACATCTTACATCTGAAGATGTAAATAGCTAAAACTGAAATATTTATTTTTATTGTTTCAGTTTTATCATTTGATGACAAACCTAACACTTTCAGTGTTAGGCTTTTAGTTTTGTAGATGACTGTAATTTAGTTTTAGTTTTTCATATTTTACTGACATAAAACTTGGATCCTTGTGTGTGGTAATCTAATCTGATGCTTTTTTCTTCCTAAAAACCCAAGCAGAAGTCTGTCTTCATAAATATGGAGTGAGAACACATAATAAGACGTTTTTGCATGAGCTAAAATAGCAGCTTTTCAAATGTCAATGTGTTAATATTCTGTCCATCTCAGAGTAGCAAACAAACAACGGGCTCAGAGAAAAGAACTCAAAGAAAAAGACCGGAGGCCGCAGAAAGTTCCAGTTTGGAAGATTACRGAGTTTTGTTTTTGCTTACAATATCTTCATCACTGAACATGTTTGACCTTCCTACAGATTATTTTTACTTCACAACCTAACCAGTCTTTTCAATAACATGTGCAGTTTGTAAAATTTTGGTTCCTGAGTCAATACCTGAAAAATTCTGATTGTGCAAATTGTTCAGTAATTTAAAGCAGATGCTTGCAGACAAAATGAGCTATTTGAGCAGGCTTATTGAGAGGACACATGGCCCAAGCATGAGAGCTGTCAGCTGAAATAATTTAAAGGGATTATAAAATCCTTCTAAGAGCATAATGACAGAGCGTGACAAAAAAAAAATGTTGGTTGTTTCTAGTCAACCGTGTCTAAACTTTGAGACAAGACAAACAAAATAAACTAAGGAAGACGTCAAAGTGTCAGCACAGAAAACCAAAATGCCTTTAAAACAGAAATTGCAAACAAAAGCTGCAAAAAGCTATTTGCCAATTTGTCAGTAAATGAATATCGACTGCATGTGTGTTGACTTTGTGGACAGTTTTTTTTTCTCATTTTAAACTAACAGTGGATTATTGTTGATTAAGTAAAACAAAAAGTGCCCAAAATGTTTGTATTCAGAAAAAATGTCAAATGTCAATATTTCAAGCTTTTACAAACTCCAGTTTATACAGTCTTGATGCATCTCAGTAATCCAGGTAGAAAAAAATCAAAAAGAAAAAAATAAGTAGGTCCTCTGGGTGGGTTCTTCTTTAGTGAAACGTTTCATATCTCCTCCAAGAAACTTCTTCAGTCTGATGAGTTTCAGGTGAAGTCAGCATTATAAGCCCTGCCTCCACATGGACAAACAGGTTAGTCAAATGCAAAATAGGGCCACCGACTAACAATAGGCTTGATTGGCTTTATTGTTCATAGAGGGTCATGTGCCCCATCACTTGACCCATGTCGTGTTATGTGAATGTACTGAATGCAAGCGGGGGTTCAACATCCCCTTGTTTTTTGTCCCTCTTTCCCTCTTTGTGTTGGGTATCATTGGGGCCCTGATTCACACCTTTTGCTCACAGGGGGCTGAGTCATATTTGCAATAACAGCCTTGTTGGARGAGGACAACTGGACACGAAGGCCTCCACCTCTGTTTAATGGTGGATGATTTTTCTTCACAAAGATGGCTTCCTTTACTCCTCCCTCAAACCAACATTCCTCTCTATCAAGGATGAGAACATCTTCATCCCTGAAAGAGTGACCGCTGGCCTGTAGATGAGTGTAAACTGCAGAGTCCTGACCCTGATTTTTTTCTTTTTGATACAATTTATACATTTTTCTGTTGATTTATGAGTCACTTTTGACTCTAAATGCAAACATTTGGTAAAAAAAATGCCTATTACCATAGGTAGTTTTAAAATCCATGTGGTTAATCTTTGATATTCTAGCTATGATACTAATTTGCCAAACATTTGTCAGACCATTCTAGTTCTGAATTCTTTAGCCATGTCAATGCAAAACAGTGAGCAATAAAAAATAAAGAAATAAATAAAAAAAGTGACAGCATCTGCCCAAGATGGGCAATTGAACTAACTGTAGGTACATTTATACTGATGTTTTCTCCATTTACCCTAATAAATGAACACAAATAGTTATTTTGGCCCTTCTGTTTCACACTAATGAGGACCCCGCTCCGCTTACCATGACCTGATAGAACCTGATTGGATCACAATTAATTTGGAAAACCTTCGGTGTGAAAGCAATGATGCTGCTACACTCTAAGTGCTGACTTAACGGGCTATTCTCTGTTTATTTCCACTTCACCAGGATGCTCTCTTGTGTTCTCAGCATGCTTTTCAGCAGAACATTACTACACTGATATCACCACGTACACCCACCATCACACCGTGCCCCAGGTCCCACACTGGTAAGACTCATTCGGGCCACAGAAGGACTGGCTATCCTGATCACGCCACTCTAGCACCACTCTACCACCATGGTGGGTGTGATGGTGTTTGTAGCCTCTGCAACAAAGGTTTTAAAAATGATTTTGTTTTTTTTTTTTTTTTTTTTTTTTTTTTATATATGAAAAAGTCTATGTAACACTGACGTACCCTTTGAGTATTTTTGTTTTCTGGCAGTGAAATGTTTTAGATTAAATGCTTGTAAATTTGTATATCGTTGCCTGTAGATGTTTCATTGCCTCCAATGTAAAAAAAGAAAAAGCCAAAAATGCAAGTTTTTACCTTTCCGACGTACTGCATGTCTGTCCCGGTGTACTCCTCCAACAGAAAAAACTGGTTCCACATCCAGCCTCGTTTAGAGCGTCTGAGTGGCACTCCRTTGGCATCCTGTCCCATTAGTCCCGTCGATCCTCTCCGTCCCCCTGTAGTCCTTCGAAGAGCCCTGAGGCCATAACCCGGAGAGCTGAGGTGGGCCATGGCCCACATCACCACCAGCGCACAAACTGTCCTTCGACTCATGGCCAGACAACCACAAAACCTTCACCCTTCTGCCGCCCCAGAGGTCTGTGTCTGGTGGTCAGAGTATTGAATTGGTTCTCATGCTGTAAGCAGGAAAGGCTCCTTGGACTCACATAGAGCAGCAATCAGCCCCTGAAACACACACACACACACACACACAAAGACTGTCAATATCGAGAGAAGAAACAGCAGTTTGTTAGWTMTGAAGCTCTTTTTGTTTGAGAATCTGCAGACGAGACCAGCTCTACTGGTTCAGGCCTGTTAAAAAGCTATAGCATGAATGAAAGTGAACAAAAATACATTGAAAAGATCTACAACAATATAAAACCTTTAACAAGTCTGTAAAGTCTTTTCTTTTTGGAATAAAATCACACAGTTAGTCACTTCATTGATTTCTTTAAAAAGAAGTCTCATTATCGCGCAGTAAGCAATCTGCAACTTTAAATAATACCAGAGTTCAGCAGCACATTCCTCAAATGTTTAACTAATGTTAGCATTTACAAACTTTTCCCCAAAAAAATTATCTGTTTAATTTTACATTTCTGTTTCTTCTTAATTATTTTAAATTTCATTAGTCATTTATTTTTATTTTTATTTTTATTACTTGTGCGTCTACTTCCTGCACGGTTTGGCACCAAATGAGCTTTTCCTCAAGTGCTGAAATAATTAGTTCTTCTTGTGCATCAAATTTAAGTTTCCTTTTTTTTCCTYTTTTATTATAATCTTTACGAATCAAAACTATTTTAGATTCTCTGTGTTAAACAATCCAAACAATTCAAATGCTTCAGCTTTTTAATAACTAAATTGCAAATCTTAAAAAAAAGGATCATAAGCATCTGATGCAGACAATTTTCATGCACGTTAATCATTTTTGATGAAAAGACTCAAGGCAGATACTGGTAAACGCCAGCCTATAATGATAAAAATCAGTCACATTCGAGGCCAAACGAGCTCTGAAATACATGCGAGCCAACTGTCAGTTAAATGACCGATTGGCAGGCAGAACTCTGCCTAACAGGATAAATATCAGATCACACATCAGTGAAGACTTGTATCTAATACAGCACATAATGCTCTGCTGTAAACCCTTAAATCAACACCTCATGGAGCGGCCCATTGGGCTACACTTTGTTGTCAGACCTTGGCCACCTTGAACAATGTCAACTTCAGTTTGCWGGTTGAAGATCTGGGTAAAGAAACAAGCCTGCATTAAAACGGMAGCTAAATCATCCTGAAGCAGAAAACCGAGTGTGAACCTGTTGGGTTATACAGGACACAGGTAAAAAGTGAAGGACGGGCATGTATTATGTGTTTGTACTCATTATTCCACAGCGGCTGGGCAATATCCAGGCCACCAGTCTTCCTAAGCTGCGGTTTGGGAGGCGGGTTATCTGTGAGTCCATTGGGGAACGATGGTCTTTCATATTGTACACTCTCAGAAGAATAAGGTTTGGTTTAGCTGGTGTGTTGAGGAATGAAAGAACAATGTCTCAGGACATGAATTAAGCATCCTGASCTGCATGCAGGAGTGGAGCCAGACAGACTGAAGGGGGACAATAGTAGTGGCAGAAGTGCTGTCACAGTACCACAATATAGTCTTGGATGCCAGGGTTAAGTTTAGTACCTAATACATTCTGCAGAGAAGAAAACCCATCAAGTGTTCTCACACAGGACAACTTCAGAGATTTAAACTCAGAGACGCTTCATCACATCGACCGGGACAGCTTCGTACCGACTTCTGTACAGGGTGGGAGGGGGGATTAAAACAGCTGGGTGTCTTTGTAGGCAATGTTAAAAAATAAAATAAAACGCTCCATATTTCACCAGTCTGTCAAGCTGTTTACGACAGTTCAAAACATAATGGAGAGTTTGATACACTTGTGTGTTTTCGGCTCTGTCTATTCTACCAGCAGAGCTTTTTTTTTTTGTAAAGACATTTTGACTTAGTTGTTTATATTTCAAATCCATCACGGAGTTTACCGGGGGCGCAGACTCCGACCATCCAGAGATGCCAGCCTACTGKGATTTTCTTTTTTTATTTCTGTTTTCTGTCCTTTTGCCTTTCTTACACATTCAACGAAAGGAGGAGAGTCAGAATGCCATAAAATTTACTGTTCTTTTAAAAGAGCGCTGCAAAACGTCTTCGACTGAGCAACAAAAGCAAAATAGAAGAAACGTGATAGAAAAMGTGCAAAGTGTGTAAACCACAGCTGGAGCTTTTTTTTTTACATGACAGGAAAAATAAGAAAAGAGAACAGTTACTGGTGATGCTCATTTTTCATGCTATCAAAGAAAAGTTTGGGTTTCTAAAAAAAATAAAAGTCCTGCCTCATGGCATAAAAATCAGTATCAATGCTKATGTGCACACAGTCTCAAAAGTCATCAGGAATCAACCTGGAAGTCGTAGGCATTCAGACCCAGGTAAGGTAAGTTTATTTGTATAGCACATTTCATGTACAAGACAACTCAAAGTGCTTTACATAAATCATTAAAAGCAAGGTATAAGCATAGTGAATAAAACATATAAAAATAAAACACAATAATACAAAACAAGAAAAATACATTTACAAACAAAATACAATACAGGGTTGAATTTAGTTTAAGTTGAATGCGTGTAATATCCAAAATATTCAGTCTGTGGTGGTATAATGATTATTCATTGAACCAATGCAAAATAAAAGTGCATTCATTAGGAATTAATTGTCGGGAAAATAGGCACAAAGCTAAGAAACAGCATCAACAGAAAGATCTGAAAACTCTGATGATCAKTTACCAAAACTTTATGTAAACATGAAGTATTCAGTTTATCCCTGTGATCAAATGGATATTAAAGCTTGCCTTAATTTGAATTATGCAAGAAAGCAACACATTTCAATTTGTTTATCAAGTCTTTTAATGTCCTATTTCATTTCTTTTGATGAATGATATTGAATAACAGGCACAAATATTAAATTTATGATTTTGTATGAAGAAGAAAAAACATGTTTTGGGTTAGTAAAATTAGTGGATGTCTCATTTTCAGTGTTGCATTTTATTGCCAATCGTTGTACCTTAGTGTCACTGCCACGAAAGGACAGTCAGACTGGCTTTTAAGACATCTAAATTCTTTTTTAAAGTTATATTTTGTCATGATTTGGCACTACATTAATCATCGAATTTGAATTAAACTGTCAATCAAAAATAATAAGCGCCAATGTGGAAGCTGCATAATTGTTGCTGTTTTTAACAAGCCAAGTTTCAAAAAAGTTGCTGGAAAGATGAAGTGAGGAAACAAAAACAACAAAYAAATTAAATCAACCCCTTCCCAAAGCACAGAATTTAGTGCAAATTGGGATCATGATTGTTAAAACTTTTTTTTTCTCATTGAAGGATCAGCTCTGTATTTTGGTGATGTCGTGTCCAGATTGTGAAGTAGGGGCTATGTACATTTCTGAGCTTCTGAGGGATGCACTACTCTACTACTTTTTTCTATTTCTGGTTTTGAATTGCCCCAATGAAGCTAAAATAGAAGAATAAATTGGAAAACGTTCTTAACTCCCACGTTTGTGGTGGTGTTTTTACACTGACACAATCCTAATGACATAAAACATCAGGCTTGTGAGGAAAACTTTTGCTTGAAAAGAACTGATTCAGTAACTGGACAACTGATAACATGAACCCACTACACTGTGACCTATTAGAACAAGGTGAGTGAAAGAAATCAAGCTGCTGCTATGATTTTAGTCAAGCCCAAAAGTTTTTCCTGCCTTTTCCATGTCCTCAAAATGTGTTTCCTGAATGTTTTGTCCATCACGGGCCTATGTAATGCAGCATTCTTAATATTCTCATTAGGACCTTCGAAGGTCATCCATGTTCTGTCTGGTTCTGGAATTTTCATCTAGAATAAGAGGAGCCATGAAATTGATTTTCTTAAAGCTGCAATGTGTTTCATAGAAAGAGATAAAGTAAGTTTGGCATCATGTTGACTTAATGATGATATTTAATAAAACTTCACAAAAGAAAGTTTGAAAATATTTAAAGAATCACAGTTCCCACATAAATTCTATTTCAAACTGTGCTATTTTTGCTCATGTCAAACTTCTGAATATTTAAGTTTTAAGTTAAATACGATTCTCTTAAGAGTTTTGTACAGTGATCAGGCCTAAATGCTGTAGCTGTGTGTTCTATACACTATGGAAGAGCTATGCAACAGTTTTTTTTTCTCTTGAAGAACTACGGAGCCCCGGAGGGTAAATGGGGGAATTTTATTTTTATTTTATTATTTTGCATTACCTTGCCTGCTGGTTTAATTAAAAAAAAAATCACATTCTCTATCATTGTAGCTTATAATAAGCCTAATAATTAAATACTGCTGCAGATTGGACATATCACAGCCACTCTCAACCACAAATTATCACCATCAATTTCCCCAGCTTGTGGAGACACATCCTGTTTCGGTAACTAGATATTTCAAAATAAATGTCTCATTCATTGCAGGTAATATAAAACATTAAACTTTTGTGTGGGAACGCAAGAGAAAGAAATCCTTTCTGTGTCCCCTCCCTGGCTCGGTAAGGATCAACCACCCGGGCTACACTTAAACCTGTACATGAGCATGTCTGTGTCATTTAA
This sequence comes from Austrofundulus limnaeus, assembly GCF_001266775.1. Classification (NCBI taxonomy): domain Eukaryota; kingdom Metazoa; phylum Chordata; class Actinopteri; order Cyprinodontiformes; family Rivulidae; genus Austrofundulus; species Austrofundulus limnaeus. The sequence goes on along the minus strand of NW_013952528.1, from coordinate 452,016 downwards.
ACCAAAGAAAATGATGGCGAACATGTTAAACTCAAAACTGATTCGGTAGACGAGTCAAAACGTGAACATCGTGAATTGAATCAATTTTGAAAAATGCCAAACTTTTACTTTTAGATACTAAAACAAAAACGCATCTATAAACACAAATTTTCAATATTTTAATATTTGTAAATCTGTTCAGATGTGGCAAATACAAGAAACGTTGATATTTTTCAAAATCATGTAGGAATTCTGGAAAGCTGACGGCTGAGTCGATTTTCAAGAAAGCTCCATTAAACTTGAAAAGCTAAATAAAAATGGTATAAGAGGACCAGCATTACAGTGGGTATCCAGTTATCTGGATAATAGGAAACAGTTTGTACAGATAAATGATGTAAAATCAGAACTCTGTAACATCACATGCGGTGTTCCTCAGGGTTCTGTACTTGGACCAAAGTGTTATGATTCTGTCTCTGTCTGTCTGCTCTTGACCCAGTTCTTGCTCCTGTCTGCCTCTGCCCCTCCCATCC
>NW_013952528.1:445791-450770 GCF_001266775.1 Austrofundulus limnaeus | reverse complement strand
TGTTGGAAGACTATTGTTTCAATTTATTTACTGTTTGAAAAAAGGGGCAGATATTAATGAGATTTTTTTCTTCTTTCAGCTGCCTTTCATTTTATTTGTGATTTGTATTTCTTTTTGTTGAGTGTATATTATTTGTTGTATGTTTTAATGAAATGAATAAAAACTGGGGCTCGAAACTGTAACCTGTGATCAACAACGGAAGCAACATAACTTTAACATTTTTATTTTAAAAAGTAAATTAGGGCATGACTGGATGCTGGGAGTCTTTGAGAACTTCTGCCATCCTTTAAATAAACTCTGAACCCAAGCCCGTGCCCTCCAGATGAGATGGCGAAGCGGAGCTTCAGCATTCACAACGCAGGTGCTTAAAGTCAGATATCAGATGTAGTTACCGTGACAGCACTAACGGGCGAACGGGTGGATGAAGGAGAGTTAAAAATGTCCTGTCAGAGCAGCGTCAGCAGTCAGGATGGGACACTGGTCCATCCATTATGCTACCTGTCTTCCAGAGGCAGTCAAGGCGCGCCCTGCTTTCCCCTTAGGAGGCAAATTGAAGCTAAAGGGGGTGGAGGGGTGGGGGTGAAGTCATTTCTTTCCCTTTTTCCTTCGTGCGTTGCAGTTTTTAGCGCTCCCCCTCCCCCAACACCCCTGCCCGGCCCACCCCTCCCCTCCTCCTGCCTACTTTGCTTGCATCGTCCTGAGCCGATATGCATTATCGCCGGGGCTTTTCGCTGAAAGCCAGTCACTTTGCATGTGTCCTCTGCTTGGATCAGCAGCGCAGGGAGGGGTGGCCGGGCGGGCGGTGGGGGAGGAAGGACTCCCGGGTCAACGGCATGTGTGCTGATGGAGGCAGGTGAAAGTGAGATGGACTGTCAGGCTTCCTAATAATGCCCGCAGAGAAATCGGCTCCGTGGCCACAACTTTCTCTAAACTTCAGCTTGCACGGCAGACGAGATATATCCAAATTTGTTACATGATGTTTTTCCCCCCTCTGCTCTGCTTCTCACTCTGTTTTTTCTTAAATCTTTTTTGTATCCGCCTCCTCCAGCTCCCAGCACACTCGACTTTATGAATTTACTTAATTGACGCTGGCGAGGAGCATGTGGGACTCTGAGCTATTGATTTGCTGTAGGCTTCAGTGTGGTTGGAAATACCAGTGGGTCTCTGGGGTAGTCTCAGGAAGCTTTCTACCTCCAGTCCCTTAGCACTGGGAAGTCGGCCTTACCAATAAATTTCTTCATAATGTCACTGTGGAAAGCTAATGCTTTCAGTGTATGTAGGGCTCAGCCGTCCCCGAGGAGCCCTCGGCCCTTGACCACATTTGTCATCGCCTAGAAGCCATGCAGTACCCGCCCCCCACCCCGCCCTGATAATTCTCCTGACAGGACACCACGACAAGGAATAAGTCAGCTAAACCTTTATTTTGTAATGTCAAAAAAAATGTCAAGGCTGGTTAGGAATACGATGGTCGCCAATGGCCACAAAAGAAAGCTTTCATCTTTATGTTTCTTCTGAGCAGGGGAGACAGCATAAAGATGAAAGGACAGCTTTCATAAAATTCATCGTAAAATTTAAGAAACAAAGACGTTCTTTATGACGACAACTTAATGACCTCATTTAACCCCGTTTTAAGATTAGAAAAAGCATGATCATTTACAAGGAGAGCTGATTAATATAAGCTAGTTTGAGTTTGTCTTGGAGTATTTCCCGCAGTCCCTTAGCATCCTAACATAGTTCAGATTAGCCATTAGCTCATCAATCCAATCAGAATTAATTTGTATTTCTACAATCTTAGAAAAATCAAAGAGTCATCTACAGCAAGTAATATATTATGTTGTCCTAACTTTTACACAGAATCCCACTATTAAAGGAGACATGCCATGCTTTTAAATCTTTCACGTTGAAATCCTTCAGTTGGGGTCTAGATAAAGTGGAACGGCAATGATTTGTTCTGAAATCCTCCTTATTGTAACTCCACAAGCCCCTCTTTCACCCCTGTTCTGAGGCTCAGCTGTGAGCAACTCGTTTTTATGCTGTCTCTTTAAATGCAAACACACACAAACACACACACCACAGGTCACACTCCTACTGATCATTGTCCACTCCACCCTGTTCGACCATTTTTGTAGTTTGATAACAGAGATATGATTATCTATTGGCAGATWAAAGTTGCATTACAATTTGATTAAAATATGTCAACCAGGGGAGATTGTCCATCCAGCCTCACATGTAGACAGAGAAGAAGGAAGACAATGAACATGCAGAATCGCGGTTTCATGAAAGTGGTAAAGTTTATAACCATGTTTAACAAATCCTGTGAAATAATAGTTTAGAAAATGTAATCGGGAAAAAAGGAAACCGTACGGACTGAAAAATATGACCCAAACAGAATATAAAGATAGCTGCCTAGCACAGGGACAAACTAAATTTAACCTTTCTTCACTCCTAGAGACATAACAAAATGAATTTAACGGCTAATACAATGGATTTTGCATGATGTGTCCCCTTTAAAGGATCTAAACTAGAGTTCTTCAACCATGTTCCTCATGACCCACTGTCCTGTATGTTTTAGCTGTTTCCCTGCTTTGGCCCACCTGATTCATATAATTTTTAGAGTTTACTGTAGCAGAAGCCTGTCAATCACATTAATATTAGTCAGGTGTGTTAAAGCAGGGAAACATGTAAAGTATGCAGGACAGTGGGTCACAAGGAGCAGGGTTGAAGAGCTCAAGCTTCTCAGTAATCCCTCGGTTTTACCATACTATCTTTCTGAGACACATTTAATAACTTTAAGCTTTCTTAAAGATAATTATGTTTATGTTATTCCAAAAAAAAAAAAAAAAACAGTGTTCAAGCCTGATCCTGCAGGGCCACTATCCTGCATGTTTTTTTTTTGTCATTTCCCTGCTCCATACATGATTCAATGGTTGACTTGCGCCCTTCAGCAGGTCCTCAAGATATGTAGAAGCTCATTAATCACCCACTTACTCAAATCAGGTGTGTCGAAGYAGCGACACGTTTAAAACATGGATGGTAGTGGCTCCTTGGGACCAGGATTTGACAGCAATATTTTTGTTCGGCTTTTTAATAAAAACTTTGCTCCCTTAAAATCTTTGCTGGTTTTGTTTTACTTTTCACAAACTTAGGAAACGTTCACGCTGATGGACATAATTTGGTCCCGGTTTAGGTGAGACTTAATTAACAAAAGCTAAACAGTGAAACCGTGACAAAGAAGAGTAAAACCGGAGAGAATTGCTGTTGTTCGAGACATCTTTATATGCATGTAGCTGTAGGCGTTTTTTTTCTTCGTTTTTTTTTTTTTTTTAAACAGCCATGGGTCTCATCTTTCCATGTTCCCTTTCTCAGGGAGCACCATCGTCATAATGAAGGTGCGTAATAGAACATGACACCATAATTATATTCTCTCAGTTAAGAGGCAGTGTTTACAACCAGACAAGACTGCCTGAATTTTCTCTCGCCACCATCTCCTTTCCACACTCCCGCTCTCTCCCTTTGTCTTGCTGTCTTGCCTGCCCCGTTTTCGCTTCGTATCGTGTGCCATTTGATTGCATTAAAGAAAAAAAAACTTGATGAAAAAAAAAGTAAATTGCTTTAAATTGCCTGTCACAGATTGTGTAGAGTTGGCACAGAGCAATAAGACTTTTTGCATGGCGAAGGGTGCTGGGTAAAGCAAGATTAATGCGTCGGCTGCCAATTTTTCAATGCCCTCCTGATTCCATGCTCGAAGAATTGCCTCAGATAACATTTTCCAATCGGCGCAATTATTTATTAAATGTATCTACTGGGTTTATCGAACACCGTCGCGCGAGGATAGAGATGCGGACAATGCGAGCCACACAAATGCGTTCATCAATACATATCGAATCTGGACCGGCTAATGGCCTTTGCAGCGGAGATGTGCTGAGGAGTACAGCCAAAAGCTGGGTGGCATTTTAGCCTAAATTAGACCTGGGAGTGATGTTTTAGATATTTCTTGGGCTTTTCTTGGGCTCCCCCTCCCCTGCCTCGTCCCCGCTCCCTTAACGAGCGATATGAGCAACACGGCAAAGCACCCTATTGCGCCTGTTGAGCCGGAGACTTCCACAGCAACCCAGAGAAACCCCCTTGGGTGCAATTAAAAGTGAGAAAGGAGAATGTCAGCCAGGGGTTGAACTGGGTGGTGGGGGGGTGGGGGGGGGTGGCGAGGAAAGGTTGAGGATGGGGAGGATGAGAGGAGGGAGGAGGTTCGGTGCCACAGGTAATGTGGTCGTGCTACAATCCACATAGGAACCCCTAAAGTCTGCTAATGTGTGGATGTTTCTGCAGCATGTTGCCTCAACTCACTTTGTTGAGGGGCTCTCTGTCCTTTTCTTTTTTCTTTTTAGTTGGCTTCTCTGTAAAATTCGGAGCCGAAATCCCAGGTGAAAATTGGGAGGATGTGCGCTCGACCCAAATCGAAGGCTCCCCATTTGTCTTATCGCCCATGTGGGTTAGTGGTTCACAACCGAGATCCCTGCTGGATATCAACCCAAAACGGAGCAGCTGGATGAACTTTTGCTCCACAAATGATAAAAACATGAACTTTTTTCATGAGAAGGTTGAAGCAGAAACCAGGATTCTGATGCAACGTTAAAGGCTTGGCATTACTTGATGGAAGGTATATTGCCCACCAACTTCCATGCCAGTTTCAGATAAAATAAATAAAATCTCAGTCAATATTGTAAGATGTCATGTATGTGGTGTATATGTTGCAAATGTCTCAGAGCTACTACAACATCAAATTTTAACTCATTACCTGTTGCGGCACTTTTTTGTGTCGATTTAAGTCAATCAGCTGTGGCAACAATTATGACTTGGTCTCTCCAAAATTAATCAATTTTGCATCTATCTATCTATCTATCTATCTATCTATCTATCTATCTATCTATCTATCTATCTATCTATCTATCTATCTATCTATCTATCTATCTATCTATCTA
>NW_013952528.1:444328-445733 GCF_001266775.1 Austrofundulus limnaeus | reverse complement strand
TGTAATTAATGCACGATTAACGCGTTAAAACTGACAGCTCTAGAGCTGTCAGTTTTAACGCGTTAATCGTGTGTTAGTTAAAACAGTATTTCACGCCGATAATTTTTTTAATCGCACATTAATCGCACATAAAAAAAACACGCTTTTCACTATGACCACACGCACGCACACAACGCTTTCCGTACTGTGAGTTTTTCTTTTTTTCCCTCGGCGCACACCGCAGCTCCAGGAAAAACAAGTGCGTGGTAGCAGGACGATAGCATGACTTTAAAAAGCAGAGATGACCAGCAGAAAGGGTATCTTAAATGTCAAGTTTCTTTTCAAAGTTATGCCAGATGGCTCTCTCGACAAAAACAGAGTTTGTACTTACTGTTGTTGCGAAATGAGTTACCACTGGAGTACGTCAAATCAGAAATACCACTTGCTAGCCAAGCACACAGCCAACACAGTGAACGGACAACAACAACCAACTCGACAGACAACGCTGGATAATGTCCACCAAAAACCCATGAGCAGCGCCACCAAAAAAAGACTTGGAACAGCTCTAGCTAAATGGATAGCTACCGCTTGCAGACAGATTAATGTTGGTGAGGATGAAGGTTTGTTTGAAATTATTCGCATTGCGAACAACGATCCTACATATGAACTTCCATCAAAAGCTTCAACTGTGACCAAGATAAACAATTTGTATGAAGACAAGAAAGCTAACGTGAAGGAAACTTTGGAGCAGACAAACACGGTGGCGCTCACAGGTGACTAYTGGACTTCTCTTGGCAATCACAACTACCTCGGGGTCACGGCACATTATTTTAGACCGCAGTGGGAACTACAGGCGCATGCTTTGACTGTTATGGAAACAGAGGAGAGGCACTTTGCTACTGTATGCGCTGACCACTATGCACGTGGCAAGGCAGTGGGATATTGAGCATAAAGTCACTACTCTGACTACAGATAGTGCACGTAACATGACAGCAGCAGCCAGACAGTTACCTTTCGAGCATATGCCTTGCATCGCTCATACTATTCATTGAGCTATCACAGTTTCTTTGCAAAACAGCCCGTTTGACAATGCACTCGCAAATTGCAGAAAGTTAGTGGGACATTTTAAGCATAGTCCTTCTAACATGACAGAGTTGGAACAGAAGCAGATTGTGCACAATCAAATTAAAAACTTCAAAATAGGCTTATACAACTATCTTAATGACCAGACGAAAATATGCGATTAAGGGGTGATTAATAGTGAGTTAACTATTGGACTTATATGATGTAAATGAGTGAACTCTGCAGTTTTCACTCATTTACAGGCCAGCGGTCACTCTTTCAGAGATGATGAGGTTCTCATTCTTGATAGAGAGGAACGTTGGTTTGAGAGAGGAGTAAAAGAAGCCATTTTTGTGAAGAAAGA
>NW_013952528.1:429549-443908 GCF_001266775.1 Austrofundulus limnaeus | reverse complement strand
GTGTGTGTGTGTGTGTGTGTGTGTGTGTGTGTGTGTGTGTGTGTGTGTGTTTCCAAATATCAGTCAACTGTAGTGGCCATATTGAATTGTGGTAACTCCAGATGTTAATGAGAGGTAGATGTACAATCAGTGATTACTTTGTCAAAGTTTGATTAACATCCATGTGGTGGTTCATGAGCTATTATGCTAACAGACAAACAGAGTTGACTCCCATTTTAATGGTAAATTCAAGAAACAAAAAACAGGCGATCAGTTAGTGCTTAGAGTATGTGTTAAGAATGACTCTCCCCTACTACCACACCTCATTTTAGCTCAGTAACTGTTGACTTGATTGAGTTATAGCCACTTTTGTGTTTGATAAAGAAGCTGAGCTGTCATGGTCATCCTGAATAGGGATGACTCCGAAAGTTAATCAGGTGTAGATATACATCTGAGAAATATTTTTTTTAATCTTTTAAATCTGTTGAGTTTTTCGTGAGGTGCTTTGGTAACAGACAAACACACACATGCATATTTGTTCTTCTATCCTTGTGGGAAATTTGCATTGACTTCCATTCATTTACCATATCATTTCTATAACCTAACCCTGTCCCCTTACCCTAAGCCTAACCACCCCAGTTCATACTTGACCCTAAACCTAACCTAAGCTCAATTCACTACCAAGGCTTCAGAATGGTTGATTGGCAGCCAACCGACGCATGGTCACGTGGTTGTTCAGCGTTTGTTTTTGCACACACCTTCCATAGCCCCTGAGACATACTGTGCCGAACTCAGATTTTTTTTCCGCATTGTAGACTCCAACGGGAAAAAAATGCAGTGACATATACCACAGAGGGAGGGGTTTCCCGGAGCTCGGGCTATGGAAGCTGTGTGTGAAAATGAGTGCCAAACAACCACATGACCTCGCATCATCAGATTGGCTGCCAATTAACCAGACCTGCCAACCAGGCCTAGTCCTAATCCTAACCCGCGACACACCAACTGTATTTCCCCCGATGGGGACCTGGCTTTTGTCCCTGTAAATAACAGAAGTTTTTCACAAGGCTGTGTGTACCGAGAAAATGGACAAAGATAATCCTCACCAGGTAGCAAAAACATGTACACCAGGGCTATTCAACTAAATTACTCTGGGGGCCACAGTTACTGCAGGTCAATGACTCAGGGGCCGAACATCCAGCAATTGAAGTCATTATGTAAATAAAACAAGTATTACAAAGATCTGTTACCTTTGAATAAGTTCATTTTTGCTGTATTTAATCATGAATACAACATACAGAACCCTATAAAAGTAGTGACAATTAAACAATATCAAAAACAAAAATAACACATTATGCCTCATCTAACACAAATATTATGTTGACAACTGATTAGCCAAATTTTTAAACCAATTTTATTTTCACTTTCATAGTTTTACGTATATTCAACTGCTTGTACTTTTAACTGTCTTAGATGTTCATAGAAATGGTTTCTACCAGCTTGTAGCCAAGATTCTGACATTTCTGTAGATACCAAACATGTCTGTTTCACTAAAAGAACAGAGTAATTAAAGTAGAAAACCGGGGTTTTGGGCTTAAGAGATGGCAGGCCGAACTTTGGTCACTCACGGGCCGGTTGTGGCCCACATGCCGCCAGTTGAATAGCCCTGAGGTACACATACACACACACAGGCAAAAAATTCACTGCCCTTTCATCTTCAGTGGTGGGCATTAAGAAGGAAACGCTTCTACCAAGCCCATCAATATTTATTGATTTTTTTTTTTTTGTTTAGCAATGTCTAGACTCAGTGTCACAACATGTTGAAATCTGTAGAGCACGTGTCACCTCGTGTGGTGTACAGATACAGATAGATAAAAAAGAAAGCCACCAATAAAAGTGGGATTTCACTCAGATGGGAGTTACTGTCACAAAGAAAAAAAAGGTTTAAAGGCAACTAAGGAGAGCAAAATCATCCTCAAAATGCTGAAGAATAAACAGCTGAAAATCCCCCGTCAAATCGGAATGCAAAACTGATGTGAAAATTCTCCACTGAATGTCAGCACAGCAGAGCAAAACACCCGAGTATTCTAGTCGAAATTAGGATTCMACAAACAACACTGGAATTTAGTTACTGCTGCTCTGAGTCCCCTTTGTGCTTCTAAATTGCACATTAAACTACCCTGAAACATGTAAACATTTAACCTTAGCAATATGATTTCAGTTTAAGGTAATTATTGGATGTTCATGGACAAACAATAGCATGTTTGGAAAAAAAAATCTTCCGTCAAGCATGTTTTTTTTTAACCAAACATTGATGTCAATTAAAATTAAACAAATGATGATGTTTGTTTTTGTGTGTTTAAAACCCTGCATAACTTTCAAATTAATGTTTTTTTTTTCGTCTGCACCAGATTTCTGTATTTTACCAAATGAAAATCAGCAACCAGTGAGGCAGAAAACCAGGATAAGTAACATGCAGCTGATWCTAGAGGGTGTGGAAAATTATAACCGTCTTCTAACATTAATTAAGGAATTTCAATGCCTAAAACTAATCTTCAGAGATTTAGGCACCTGTTTCATATTGTGTAAATTACTTATAGTGTCATTTGTTTTGAAGTGTTATACTGTAGCAGATCCAAATCTCACACCAGTTAGAACCTCTCTCTTTTCTGAGTACAGGCAGAGAGAGTTTAACACAGATTACAGAGTTTGTCACATTCTTCCTGCAGTTTAATGCCTTTATTTTACAAGTTCAGTTTTTCAAAGTTGTTTTAGGCAGCTTATGTGTTTTTGATGATAATACTGACTGCCCACTAACTATTTTTAGAAATGCTGCTACAAACAAGAAAACAAACGCTGTTTTGAGCAGATTCTATAAATGAAYGTCCCCTGCTGCCCAAGTTGCAAACTGTGTTCATAAGTTGAGTCCGAAAATCGACGCTCATGAATGTCCCTTTGTGCCGTGCACTGGCCAGCACTCCCAGTGTGACTGGTGCTATCAAAGCAAACAGCAGCAAGATGATGGCAACAAGGAGAGTTTTTAGACGTTGGAGCCAAAGCTTTGGCAGCTGAAACAAAACCAACTTCTTCTGTGTTTGGCACCAAGTGAAAAATCAGCTTTGGAACCATTTAGGTGGAAAACCCGCTTTTGACTACYGTCCATTAGGACAGTAGGTCTGACTAGATGAGCATTGACAAAAACTATCTGGTACAGGGGTAATAGAAATTGATCTTTTGGGCTTTGTCRGTTGTGGGATGGGGTCTATGTTGATTGTGGTGGCTTCCCACAGATACAGTACCACTAGACTCCATTAGATTGCTTTCTGAAAAGTTTTTCATGATACTTGAGTCCTTTTCCTGGTACTTTCTGCAGGGTTCATTGCAGGAAGGCTGGAGACAACATTTGTCAGCAAGCATGTGTAGACAACAACCAAATGTCAGAATCTATGGTTTTGTAGCAGACGGTCAATCAGTCATAACTGTACATTCAAAGATTAGTTTCTAAATGTTTCTTAATATCCACCCAATGGTTCATGAAATATTTTGCTAACAGAAAAACAMACTTGACACCAACAGTCAATGCTTAAGTGTTAGGAAAAGATGTAAAGAATAAAGAATAACTTTAGTATTGTGAAAGACTCTTGGCTTCAACCACAACAAAGTTTGGCACAATTTCTACAGAACTGACTGAAATATAATCAATTTGATGTGTTGTAATTTTGTGAGCTTGCACAATCTGTTCAGTGTTGGGAAGAAGCCTCAACTACTAGAACACCTAAATTTATATCAGTGTCCTTAAAATTGACTAAATTATTGCCATATTTTGTGTGTTTTTAGTGTTACTTGACTGGCAGCCATCTTGACTCAGTTAACCCAAAAAGTTCATCACCTGTTCACATATGCTTAATAATTATTTTCTACAAGTTTCAAGTGGTTTATGAGATATTTTGGTCACAAACAGACACACAAACAAAACAACAAAAAAAAAAAAGGGCAGATGGGCAAAACCATTATTGGGATAAAAAGAGCTGAGCGGTTTTGTTTTTAGTGGTCATAAAGTTGTGGCTCATTGGTCTATGTCAGAGGTGCGCAAAGTGGGGCCCGCGGGCCAAAATTGACCCGCCAAACCATTTGATTTGGTCCACCAGCAGTTACTAGATTGTAATTATGTTAATATTAAATATAAAATACAAGTAACTACAAGAGACATTTAGATTAGATTTAAGCCCATATCTAGATTTGCACACCTTATAAGACCACATATACTCAAATTTTAAATTATGAATAGTTTCATGAGCCTGTGCTGCCTGAGCATACATTGAATTTTCTCCATGTTCATGGGCTAGAAAAGAAAGAATGTGGGCAACCACACTTGCTACTAGCTTAACCATAAAAAATAAAACATCTTTACTTATGAAGTATTTGCATTTCTTATATAATTGTATTTGGCCCGTGGCCCTCAGATTGATTTTTATTTTGGCCCTCTCAGGGAAAATGTTTGGGCACCCCTGGTCTATGTGCATGTATGTTTRTAAAAAAAAGTGTTGTTTACCAGGACACAAATCAATAAATTGCATTTTGTGATGGTTTGGCAAACAGAATTTGTCCCCAACAACAAATTGTGGATGGTGCGGTTAGTCAGGCCCCTGATCATACATGACAGAAATCTTGAGGCTGTGGCTTTGAATGGATGACAGTAATCCAAACAAATTAGCTCATACTGTCCCTGTCAGATGCGAGGTTAGCCCACAGCATTGGGTGCCCTGCTCCAGAGCTCACTGCAAACACATTACCTTGCCTCGCTGCCCAAATGCATACCAAATAACCCATATAAATCATACAATCTGGGCCAAGTCAATGAGAGCTATTTTGCCTGTTTTTTCTAGTTATTTCCTCAGCAGGGCTTGCATCACTCAGTCCACAGCTCTTACAGCCATCGACGGAGTGGCCTAGTTTAGGACCCACAGAGGGCTCCTGAAGTAACCATTCCTCTCATGCACTTGATTTTATGTCTGCGCAGTCTGGACTAAATTGTAGGTTGCCAGCTCTCGGCTCGGCAGCTCTGTCTTTTCGAATTCCYCTTTTCTTTCCCCAAGTTGTCACTTGGACAAAAACAAAGACGGCCCTCTATGAACTCTAGTGTTTACGATCTAGTTACAGAGCAGGTGAAGAAGACCCTCTTAGCACATTATTTTAAAGGATCTCTCATCTCCAGAGTCTATTTCTCTTAGTGTGTTAGGGGAAGCCTCATTTTGTTCCAGACTCTAGTGCCAAAATAATGACTTTCAGCCCTGATAAAAAAAAGGGTTTGATTTGTGTCAACATAAACAGAATGAACAACAGCCTTTTTTTCAAATTCCACTTCTGGGAATTAATTGTCTAAATGGGAGCTTAAGGCCATTATCTCCCCTTGCCAGTTCTTCAATCCTGTACTCAGGGCTAATAAATGGAGGTTTGATTTCACTAAATGTCCTCTTGCGAAGATTAATAATGCCTGGTACCCTGGTGGCAAACAGATGTGGTCATCCCCCACTCGACGGCAGAACAAATGGGCACGAGCGGTCCCTGCGCATAAAGAGCAAAGAACTAATGGCTTAATTGCACACGTCCGGTGACACGTTAGCACACGAGATGTCCTCGGTTGTTTGCTTTCCTGTGCAATCACCAGAGCGCATGTTTAGTCACCGGCAGCCATGTGATCTAACACAGCTTTCCTTTTGAGGGAGCGACAATAAGCGGCAAGGGTGGAGGTGGGTGGGGGCGGCATTGGCGGTTCAGTGACGGGTCTGCTTGCTTCCTGCTTCCCCCCCACTGTGGCCTTTGTGGTAATACACTGGTGGTTTTGGGAGCCTCTGTCTTTATGCAAATCCATGTTTGCTTCCCGAGTGTTTGCATGTCCCATGTGCAGTGAAGCGCACGAGTCTGTTTGTGTGCACAATCTGGAGCAAAAGGCCAGAGCCGCATCAGCGTAGGAATAACATCTTCCATAAACTTGCTAATTAAAAGCTGTTATTTCCATATCAACTCATTAATAATATTGCCCCCCACCAGGATATTAGATCATGACAGAGACGCTGCTTTTTAAATGAATCGTGCATCTCTGGAAGCAGATACATTGATTGGACGACCCAAAGGTCAAACTTGGCACGGAGAATTGAAAATCAGCGGAGGAGTTGTGTTCCCACGTTCGTCTCAGCCTCCCTGTTGTGACAATTACATGAAAGGGAGCGACGTGGAGGCACATTTCCATTCAGGCGTTTATCGACTGTAACAGCGGGTCAGTCGCGAGACAGCCACAAACACAATTGTCACACAACACTAAATAATACATGGAGCTAAAACAAAGACATCACCCACCTAAAATATGGCTCCAATAAAAGGCTGCACAGAGAAAATGTGTTTCCCCCTAGACTAAAAATAATGACCTTTGCAAGTAGCCCACCATAAAATAACATAGCGACAGTTTGGAGCACCAGTTTTTACCTTATTAATAGTGGTGGTTTTAGATGCAGTCAGAGGCGAGAGACGTGCACTGAAATTGGACAAATTGGACAAAATTCTGCACCCAAGTAAAACCAGTGAGCCATTCAGGAATTGGGAAGGCTGTTTGTCATGACCAGGACTTCTGCCAGGGTTTTAGCTCACCCTTGGTGGGGGGGAGGACGACGACAAATGAAAATAGTGCAAGCTGTGTGAATACCATGCAAATTAAGCCACAGATTTTGGGATAAAGGCATAGTTTGTTTGCTCCAAGTGAAGCAAAAAGATGCTGGATGTTTTACAGATCCAGCAATTGTACTGATACAAAATAAGTCTTTCAGCTCTCAAACGAGTACAGCAAAAGTGATATAGGTGTCTGCTAGAATCAACAACAGTTGACYATGATCTCCTCTGAGTTTTGCTTAGGGGCCGCAACTTTTATGCACCAAGTAGACAAAGTTTGGGKAAATAAAACAACAAATCAGCCCTATTCTCCCTCAGAGGCAGCACAGAACACTGAATTTCCCTCTGGGATAAATAAAGTACATATTTATCTAGCTTTACTGTATGCTGATACAAACTCAAGAGTTGGTTTGAGGCCAAGATCAAAAATTAGTTGTAAATGACTGAATCAAGTCAGTAGATCTGCTGAGTTTTGTGAATTTGCTGTATTTTTTTTCTGTTGCACATTTATAATACTGAGCACAAGTTTTACACAACTCTTTTTTTTTTTACCTATCTTGCTTCCAAGCAGTCAGACTTTCTTGTAATCTTTTACAGTGGTCTTAATCAGTAGTTCTCTATTATTTCTGAAGGTTTTTCCTGTGTTACGACTGTTTTTTTCATTCATTTTCTGTTCAGACCTTGTACTTGACTGTGACAGAACATGGTACGCTATGTTTAAACAACGACGACAATAAAAGGTTTCAGGCCTAAAAAGGAACTATCTACAGCAGATAACCAGTTTCTCAAAGTCATCATGTCTATAAGAAACATATGATAAAATTCATCAGACCAGAGAGGTGCATCGTGCTTTAGTTGATCATCGAGTAGTATGTCAAGGTTTTAGCTCCCTGGAAATCACATTGTATTAATACTAAAAGACTATTTTATGTGACAAGCTGTGTAGTTGTAAGCATTTCCAATAGATTGAACTTAAAAAACTGAAAAAAATTGAATTGGTTATTTGTGCCTCTTTGTGCCTCTTGTGTGTCGACACAACTCTGGTTCTTGTGGTGAGTTTGAAAGATGGTTAGAGATTAGAAATGATACAGAAAAGTAAAAATGGTAAAAAAAAAAAAAAAAAAAACATGAGCGAAAAAGTAGCCAGAGGCCAAAGAAAAGCTTTGATCAAGACCACTTTAAAATAGCACAATAGAGTCTGACAGTTTTTAAGTAAAATATAAAGAATTAAGGAATGATTTTGTAAATTTGACAATTAATGAAGCAACAAATTTATATAATTTTGAAAGTTTATCCGTTTTATGTGCTGCTTCCCTAACATTTTGGTTTGCCAGCACTCAACTCATTTGACAGAGTTTATGTTTATTACTTCAGGTTGTTATCCCAATTAAGAACAGAAGCCTCGTGATTAAAATGGGCACCACCTTCGGTTGTTTTAGACCCAGTAACGTGACTGAACAAAGAAGCCTGACTGATCCAAGTAAGTGTTTGATTCCCAAGTGCTGGTGAGGCAGCCTGTCCAATATGGTGGCATGCCACTTGAACTTTGCTGCACACACATCTTTAATCACGCTCACCTTTCCTCATGGCTGGCCTGACTTCCAGCTTATTTGTAATTAACAAGCTCCTTAGGGGGGTTGGCTCAACAACAGGCCTGGCCATAGGTCACAGGGAAACTCTGTAACTGGCCATATGGGCTGCAGGCCCAGAGCGAGGGGGAAAGGACGCCGTCATTGGCACTAGCAAGTTTAGTCAGAGCTGGGTATTGAATTATTCTGAGACAGGAGCAGCCCTTATCGAGCGGCGGCCACATTGCTCTGATGTCTTCACCCCAGTTTCTATTTCCCATTTCACACATGGACTATTGCTAGATATGATGTGTTCAGCTGCCTCGTTTTACCCCAGATCCACAATCACCAGCCACCAAGCCAAAGAAAGGGTAGAGCACATTATTCAGCACCACCCTACCACCCACCGCCATCTTCTCCTCTGTCCCCTCTCCAGTCTCCACACCCCACCCTTCCGCCTCTGCTGTCACCTGAACTGAAACAATGTGGTGTTATTACAGATAAACAATCAATACTGCATTAACACAGCCATGGAGGCCAGCCGGAGTTAAACAAGCAGACGGGAAAAATAATTCCACAACAAATCCAAYTCATCACCTGCGTATGCGCTTAAACACATACAGTGTGTGTATAAAATATTCAGGCCACTCTCTTTCATTATACTCAGCCATCATTTCTTTGTGTTTCAGGTCACCAGATAAATTTCTTTTCCTTCCTCTCCTCACTGGTCACAGAATAAAACCCCACTGCATTAAAGAAGTAATACCCTACTTTATAGCAAAGGTGACCATGGATATTGGAGAGCAGGGACCCATACGATCGATTTGGAGCGAGGAATGAAAAAAAATTTTAACATGATTCCCAGCCAGGCATTTCAACTCAGAAGTATTACACCCTCTCTTTTGACGATTGCTTCCAATCCAAATAACTACCCTGATTCAAAATTCTGATGACGTCTTTATTTAGGGGAAGGGGCAGTTGAGTGAAGCAAAGCTTCAGTGCCATGGATGCTTGACGGATGTGTGGTCTCCTTCCTTGTGTGGAGTGAATTTGCATTTACATTCCCAGCGCTTCYATAGAAAAAAAGAAGGCCTTTTGTCCTGAACTTCTGTGGAAAACAAAGGAGTTCTTATGAGCAGGCCCAGTAAATAGACCCTGCTTCTCCCTCTCCCAAACCGGACTTAAATACTCTTCATTCCATCCTCATTCATTAAACCCCCACGCCCACAACCTCAGCACCATACGGGGCGATGAAATACCTCACAAAATAAAGGAGCTGGACTTGGCATAATGATTGCTGAAACTGTTTACTAAAACTGCTGCTCACTCGGCTTTATTACAGACAGAGACGAGGAAAAATAAGAAGCAGAGGAGGTGGAGGAGGAGGAGGGAGAGGACAGGACAGAAGGGAGGGAAACTGCCAACATCAGATTAAAAGAAGAGGCAGGAAAAAATAAAGACTGGCTCAGTTGATTTACACCTTCATTACTCTCCCCTAAGTCTGCTTATTGCAAATCATGATGCTGCTTTATGAGCTGAATCTATTACGACAAGGCCGGGAAGACAACGCTTTAGTTCATAAAGCAAGCATACAGTAACAGCCAAACGGCAGCACACGACCCACTCATTCTACCAAACCCAGYTGTCAGAGTGGAAGGGAAGTAAGACAGAAGTCACTCGTTTCCTGGCTCGTTGCCTGTGGACGTCACTTCACGGCTTCTCTGAAGCAAACCAGGGAAGCATGACTTAGTGAGCACAAACCTCCCTGGGTATGTTTAGAGGGAACTCACAGTGAGTGTTTAATGTTAGGTGAGCACTGCCAGATTTAAGTCAACAAACATGTAAAACACTGGAGRTGTTAGTTTACTGCCTCTTCACCACCTAGAGAGGAGGTGACTCGGATGCTCTGTGTTTAGTTGAAAAGTGCAATGTGTACATTTCTCCACTTTTATTTATTGARCCAAAGGGAGGGTCTTTAGTGTACATGTGCTCTTGTTCTCCAAGTGACTGGATTTGTGTCTACGTGCGTGGCGAAGCGTGTCCCAGAGGGAACGGTCAATGCTGGCTGGACCCCATAAATCAGCAGATGAGGCTAAGGAGCATGTGCACATGTAAACAGTGTGTGAACAGAACACACCAGATGTAAGTCTATTATGAGCATGTGACAGCCCGCACTAGCCTTGCCTGTCTGACTCACATGTGGAACATGGCTGACAGGAAAAAGTTGACAGAAGATTCACCGACGTCCATTATTTATGAGACTGAGAAGATCCACACTGCCTTTCACAAGTGTCTGCTTCTGCTGCTCTAGGTCGAGTTCTGACACTGTATTCTCCGCGTACATGCATGCACACAACTACACCCTTTCCTCCAGCATTGTGTGTATGAAGTACTAAACAAAATGACGAATAAAATGATACATGATTAGGTCCACTTTTGTTTTAAGTGCATGAGAAGGCTCATGTAGTTCACATAAAGCCAATATCTCAGACAACCATTTCATTTGTCTTGGTGGGTTTAAGGCTAAGTTTAAGGTCTACTTCTTGAAGTTGCCCCTAACAATATATATATATATATATACAGTATATGTATACACACAAATATAATAAAATTATCTACTACAAAATGGAAACCAGTCGTAGGGAACACATAAAATCTGCACCACCATCTGATAAAGTTCCACTCAATAGAACAGTCTGAGTATGAACATGAATCACCCTAAAAGTTTAAGCCCTCTTCCTAAAACATCAACATCTCCCTGTCAGTAGCTGTATTGAGCAAAAGTGAATTGAAACAGGTGCTGTAATGTGCCGATGAGTRTGGCAAGCCATTGGCTTTAACACATTTACATTCCAGATATCTGCAATTGGTTTATGACTAGAAATAGTTAACCAAGTCATCCCTAATTGTATTTCGACTAGGTAAAATACCTATTTGAGATATCTGATGACATTCTGACTAGTTTAAAAGTCAGATTTAGCATTAAATTATCTTCAATAAATTACCATCTGAAACATACTGTATATTTCAGATAGCAACAATTAAATTATGATTAGTCATGAAGTAAATTTGCGACATCTTGATTTTTRTGTTGACTAGTCACAATTTGATTAAATATATCTTAAATGACATCAGGTTTGTAGGTACAGTAGTTATTGGTGTTGTTGGCAGTTTTTCTGACAGTTTCATTATTCATATCGATATTAAAATTATATAGTATGGACCAAAATTAGGAGTTATATTGTGATGTAAATTTTTGCCATATCGTCCAGCCCTATGACTACATGTCACTACATCACAAACAAAAAGACACCCCTACCTCTCAGTATGAATGCAAACAATGTGGTGTTAAGGCTAAGTGGTCAAATCTAGAAGTGAAATGGAGTTTGTCTCTAAATCCCAAATAGATTTTGCCTTTTAGCACTAAGACCACACACCAGCAGTTCCCTTCAAACCTCTCTTGCAGACCTACAGCTGAGAGGCCCTCGGATTGAATTGGCTTTGAATAATTGAATCTGAGTAAGTTGAGCAACTGATGTCTCGTAGGACCAAAGGTCTAGTCACAATGCTTCAGAATAAAACCATATTCATTCAGTGACATCACAGGCAGTTTGACTGTGCCTCAGGCATGGATGGTTGCCTCTAATATGATTGCTTTGAGTGCTGCTTTAAGCTCAACACCACCAGCAGCACTGCTGCTTCTCCTAAGMGCGCCGATGCTAATGAGAGGCGCAATGTAATTAATACAAATGGAATGTTTAATGCAATTTTTCCATTTCAAAGAAATTCCCCAGGCATCTTTCCCAACAATAGATTCAACTCTCTCGCATTGTCCTCAGGCAAACAATAACCAGAGTTTGGTGTTGCCTTCGTTTGATCAAACTCAATTACAGCAGAGTGCTCAAAGCACCTCTAACAATGGAGTGGCCTCTGAGGCTGCCTGTTCCTGCAACTTCGAGGTCTTGTGGCAGGTCCCACTCCATTTGTCTTTGATGGACAGTTGCATCAAACAGTAATTGGAGGCTTTTGGAGACCTGTACACGTCCTTTTGTCAGTTCCGCATGTCAAAGCTCAGTGTTCAGCTGCTGGGGGTCTTCAAAAATGACCTTTTCACAAAGGGGACAGGTTGCTGGCTGCAAGACACCCTGGGTATTATTTAGCCTGAAATACTGGTACTATATTATTATTGCGTGTCCCATGTTGCCACAGAAAGCTTGTATTGTGTCCTTCCCCGAGGAATATGTGGTCCCACATCGGTATACGCACTGTGATTCGACAGGTAGCTCACACAGAGGTCTTTCTATTTGTTTCATTCACAATGAACCATCCTAATGTTATGAGAGGTAGCAGAACAATGGAGGAAACCTCTCCTTTTTCGCTCTGGGGACTGAAAGTAAATGGGACCTTTGCTGATGTGTTTGCCTGTTCATTTAGAGCACCTCAGAATACGGCTTGCACWTTGTAGTTCTCTAAGAAAAATTGAAAAAGAAAGAAAAAAAGCGACAAAGGCATTCTGCAGCACAATAGGAAAGAGGCTCACAATAGAGTCCAGATATCATTCACAACATAGACAGGAGGCCATTATCCACAGAAGGAGGGGCCCGTCTGGAGGTGACAGAGGAATTGTGTGCACAGCGCTGCCACCAAGACAACAGTCTCCCTGAAGCTATAAGGGCAGGTTTTCTGCAGCACCAGTGCCCGCTGGGTTGAGGTGTTCCACGTCATCTGCGATAACCTGGATCATTACTCCTGGAGGCTGTTGGAGGGGAAAATCACATCATTCCGCTTTCACTGCTGTCAAGAAAAATTGACACGCTAAGAGTCACATATGCGCAAACAGATATGTAGCAACACACACACACACACACACTGCTGCTGGACTCGGAGGGGTTAATGAATTGTCCCAACAGCCAGGGTTGCCCAGAGCTGACAGCTCTTGCTGCGTCTGCCTCGCAGAAGCAAAGAAAGCATCATTATCACCTTCTCTTGCTGTACCTTTTTTCTGTTTTTAGTCTCCTTCAATGGCTTTCCTCTCTCCATTGTCCTGTTCCTGCACTTTCTGATCTGCCATTACCCTCTCCTCATTCAACAATCAATATTACCCCCTCCAAACACACAATCCCAACCAATTCTTCTTTCTCTCTCTTGCTTTCTCGCTCTTTTTTTGCTTTACTTTCTTAAAAGTCTCAAAAGTCAAGTCATAGAGTTGCATCCCCCACCCCCAACCACCTACCCACTCCATTTTACACATGCTCTTCTTCCATACTCTTATTAACTGGCTGTCATGTTCAGCAGCCTTCCCCCAGACAGTGTTTAGCGTTCTTCAGTCCACTTACTGCAGCCAGAGTTAAGCCTCTGGGCTTTGCTCAGACAGGAATCCAAGTAGAAGGAGGGGAAAGGCAGGACCCGCGGACATGATCTGTCTGCTGTACTCAGTCAAACTCTTCCTCCTGAACCAGCTACCTGAAGGCAGCAGTGCCCAAATCACACACATCATACAAGATATTACCTTCCAGAGGGATTTCCAGTTGAAGTAGTACGATCTGCAAAAGCTGAGCGACAAATTATTTAAAAAAAAAAGTGAGTTAATTCAACATTAAGGTGGAAAAATCTAGACAAAATGCTCAACTTTGGAACAACCAATAAATTATCAGAAAAGTATAAATAGTTTCAATTACATTCACCTGCTACGTAGATGCTATTTTGACAAAGAAAAAAAAGGACCAAGCTCTTCCATTTTTAACATACATTTTTACCTCAGGAAGAAGTTGTATTTTCACCTCTGTCACTTAATCTGTATGTCTGCATGGAGTCTGAGAAAGTCATGAACAAATTTCCGTGAAATTCAGCACCAAGCTCAGCCTCGAGCCAAGAACAGTTGATGAGATTTTGATAGTTATCTGTACCTGTGATTTCTACTATTAGATGATTATTGTTTCCACACCCCCACCTCCTCCCTTCGTCATATTGGATATAGAGATTTAATTCCAAATCCAATCCAGAGTCTTAACAGTGCCCTAACAGGGTCGAGAAATCGATTACGCCTCAACTTTAAGACACATGGGATGCTTCGTGTCCTTGGATGTAGAAGGGTTATTTATTTATTTATTTATTTTTTGTGACAACCAAGAAGTGAACTCACAGTTGTGCAG
>NW_013952528.1:421575-429499 GCF_001266775.1 Austrofundulus limnaeus | reverse complement strand
CACCCCACCAACCCCATCCCTTCCTTCCCAGGTCAAATGATGTAAGAAATGAGACGTGGCTGGTGAATAGACTTTCATGCCCCCGCTTTTCCAGTGTCATTTCCGTAACTCTGAAAATTGTGCCATGGTCTACAGGGCTTTGTTGTAAATCACTATCTCGCGCTGTCAGACTGCAGTCTGCTGCACACTGTGGATGCCTGGCTTTCCGCTGCCTCCTGGGTGACTAATATAGCTTGTTAAATTGTGCTGAGGCGCGTGCGGAAAACTGAACACCTTTGCACAATGTTTGTTTTCTTGCATCCGTGGCTCCTGAACATCGGCTAGCTCATCGGTTCATCTTTAAAAAGAACATCATTATCGCCGGAAGACGTTCGCTAAACTCCGCACAGCTGTCCTGTCACTGGCTTTGCTTGGTGATGCAGTGAGACGAGCTTCCACTCACCACCACTACAGTGTCAGCGTTGTGAAGCTATCTCTCAGTCTTTTCATAATTAGAAAAGCTGCGGAGCCAAGCCACAGTTTGGGGTGTGTGCATGTGTGTGTGTGTGTGTATGTGTGTGTGTGTTTGGAGGGGGGGACTGCTGGCAGTTGCGTTATTCAACATTGGCAGCAATGTACTCTGTCTCCCACCCTAAAGACACAAATCTAAGTGGATTCATACGCACATATGGTACGAAGCTGGACTCTCACAACCAGTTTTTGCACCCTATACACTGGAGCTGTGCATGCACAATTGCACACACATAAAGACTCCGTCTGGTGCCTTTGTAAATAGATTTATGAGTGTATTTTAGTGTAATTGGTGTTCACCTACATGAAACGGGAAGAGCTAATTACCCATTGTTAAGTGAGGTATAAACTGTAAGATCAACCTAGATTTATCTTCTTAGCTCGCTGAGAACAGAACAGGGATTTTTTTAGGGGGGGGATTTGACTCTCCTTGCTATAATCCAGTTCCCAAATCCCTGAGCCCCATCTAACTCTGTTTTGTAGCTATGAAAAATTCAATCTGAGGCTCAGATTGATCTTCAAACCTTGGGTGGCCCCCTGCCGATGGCAATTTAACGTGGAACACACGTCACAGTTTCTGCTTCCTTATCGTATGTACGTGCATCGGTGGGCGAGAAGCACGTCTCGCCTTATGTTGGTTTCTATGCAATTACGGTTCCGACTGCTCCATAAATAGACTTCTCTGAAGGGAATCTGTCTCATTAGGAAGGAGCGATTATGAAGTTGCCACTCTACCCCGCAAGAAAACTTGCTCTAACGGTCACAAAAGGCCTCGAGACATGAAAGGCAGAGCGTCACGGTAAATGGGGAAGAGAAACTTTCAGTCTGATGTGTTCTCCTGAAATAGTTAGGCAAGTTTTGTTCCGCACAAAAGAAAGAAAAATGAAGCTTAGTTGGCTGGCACAGACAGCAGCGACAGATACATATTTGGCACGAGAAAGACTTTGGAATCCTTGGAGCACAAACACGTCACATCATACAGAGCATGACTAATGGACTCAAACAGTCAAGGTGCTTCTACCAAACTACAACTCCCAGAGGTGCTTTCTGCTACTGATTTCAAGAGTTTGCGAGCAAATCCACATTAGCGCCACACGCTGCACATGTGGGCTCAACAACTGCCCCCAGTTATCCAGACACTCACATAGCGAACAGGGAGGGAAGGTCCGGAGACATGACCACAAGGGATCGGAGGGTGCTTTAGCACCAACAGCGGCTGATGGGATTTCATCAGCTCCAGATGCAGACGAAGACAGGAGCAGAAACGCTCGATATTATGAGCAGGACACATCAGCGTGATGCGGCCCATCTGGAGCACAAATAATGCAATCAGCTCGGGTCACCGGTCGTTGCTGCCTGGCCGTCAGTTAAACCCACCAACCTGTGACGCGCTCGCGGGGACAGGCTGGAGCGGATCGACTCCAGCTTCGCTCAGAACATCCCCGCCCCTTTAAGTCCAGCACATGAGTGAAGCCGTTTGGATGAAGAATGAGATGAAATGTGAGGGACTGCCTAATGCAATCTGCGCTTTGCTGTGTGAAACACTGATGGCTCTGATGCTTCTTGTCACGTCGGCCCTGCAGTGTCACATATTCACATCTTCACAACAGTGAAAAAACATACACACCATGCTTGTGTGTGGATCCCCCCCAACACACACACACACACACACACACACAGACACACAACAAGTACACACCAGGACTCTGTTTGCATGCAGCGCCTTTAAATATGCAGCACCTCCCAGTGCTCCCTGTTTGACTTTGATCAGCCACAGATTCCACCTCTGTCCCTTTCATCTATGAACTTCAAAACCTGGACCACAAAAAAAGAAAAAGAAAACCTGTTCTGGTTCAGACAGACCATCTCCTTTCACCAAGCTGCTCTCTGGATCACATAGAAACAAGAAGGAAGCAGATGTAGTTAAGAAAAAAAAAGAAGGAAAAAAAAGAAGACAAGCAATGAGGTTGACCTTTTCTTTTCTAATGTAAAGTCAGAGCCTTCATCCCCTGGCTACTCTCAAATGATGAGTTTGTAATTTCAAAAAAGCGTGAGCTAAGAGGAGTGCTTATTGCAAAATTTTCCCCTGATACTGAGCACAAACAACTTTTTGGCACATAACCATTTCTTTCTTTTTCTTTTTTTTTCTAGAAACATGAAGCAATCCAAATGGAGAAAAAAGGGACCTCAGAAACTTTTTTTTTTTTTTCAAATCTCGCCCCCTCCTCCCATCCTCAGGATTACACCACACCTCTCCCTGTCACTCCACGGGCTCTTAAGTAAAACAGCCAACTTCATTCCTTTTATAGTTTCCCTGCATTATTCAGCAGAAACATAAAAAATTCAAAGACACATCAGGGAGAGCCTATCATCTGGTTGTCAATAACGCTAGAGGACATGTTTTTAGAGGGTTGACTCAGAAGAGGTGCTCTCCTTTACAGGTAAAAAATATAAAAAAATAAAAATAAATAAAAAAAGGAGCAAGGCCTGGTTTTATGAGGCTGTTGTCCCACCTGCACCAGATCACATCCAGTGGATCTACCAGCATGGCTTGGATCATCAGCGGTGAGCCACACAAATAGATTCAATTACAAAATGCGTGAAGCTCCATGCGTGATAAAGGAAACGTGCGTAAAGAGGGTCATGACAATGGGCTGTCCAGGATCGTTTGAATACCATGCTTCATCTTCTATACACAAACGGATCAGAATGAGACACGATTTAAAACGCATAAAAGTTAAATAGAAAATCTAAAGAAAAACTGGGGTCTATGCGCACACAACAGAAACAGTCTGCCAACGTTTAAGGAAAAAAAATACAGAAGTTACTCAATTAAAAGAGAGAAATCGGTCCGCATGCAGATTTCTTTTCTTTTACAACTACTTGGGTCTGCCTGTGTAATGTGTGAGCAGGATGAAAACCAGCTCAAGACGCTGCYAGAAGTAACTCTGATCGAGACTGATAATAAGCGCGTTTCCACACCGTTTTTCTGATTTAAGTTGGGAATAAATCCCGCTTACCTGATTGATGAAGTTTATTCTTGTGAAGAATGATTGAAAATAAAAATGTTTCCAGAAGAGAGAGGGAGAGAGAGAGAGGGAAAAAAAACCCCAGGGGGGGAACACACACAAACGTAAAGCCGGAGCTGTGTATCCGCTCGCTGCGGCTTTTGTTGGCCGGTGTTCCGCCCCGACTGCGCGTCTCTCAGCCGCGCTGCATCACTTCTCGCTGTGGATGTCAGGGAGGCTGAGGGGACTCAACCCTCCCATTGGCTGCCATTCACAAGTMCCCGGCAGAACACGGCGGAGAAGGGAGGTGGGGGGTGGAGGGACACACGCACACATATAATCACACGCGCGCACACTGAGGAGCGACAAAAACAAAGGGACGATGGTGAGAGTGTCAGCGCTGCTTCGGTGAGGCTGCGTAAAAAAACAACCGAGCGGGGTTCAACTTTAACACGGAGCTGCGTGTGTCTGAGTCTTTACACACGCTTACACAGCATATATAAATATATTAGTAAAAGCATAGCTGGTAAACCCAGGCATCATGCATCATTAAAGGGATATTCCGACAGTTTCAAAGTGGGAAAATCATGAACAGTAAATATCTTACCTGTTGTAGAAATATGCTTTATTGACCTCAGTTAAAAAAAAAAAAAAAAATCTGGGTTAAACTTAGATCATACCACAATTGACAGCTTAAAGGGTAGAGTCATATGTTGTACCGATGTGGTGTATTAAAAAGCAGCTATCAAGTGACATTTTATGGTCATCATGTCAGACAAAAACATGCTGTCGAGGTACACATGTCTGCAATGGTTGATGTTTTTAATATACAAAAGCTAAGCAATGAAAAGCTAATGTTTTTGTTTAAATGCARTTCTACATGGAAATCAAGCCCTRATAAATTGTTTACATTGACAGCCTGCCCTGAACAATCGGGTGTCGCACTTGCACCACAGTGGTTGTACTTATGCACAGATATGTAGGCACTACTATGTCTTTAAATTCATTCTTTAAATTTTACAGATATTGAACTACAGGTATTGATTTTTTTTGTTTGCCATCACAAACTGATAAGTCTCTGAAAAGCAGACAAAATGGTGAATAGGGGTAGGATTRAATAAGTTTTACTTCTTACCCCTTTTCAGACATGTTAATGAGATTTATGTGCTTCATGTGAGTGTATGTATTTGGGTAGGTGTACACAGATAGGTGTGTGCACATCGGGTGTATATTTATGGGTWTATTTGTGTATAATTAGTCTAAGTGGTTTCATTTTTTGTATATATGTGCAAGGGTATATTGAGATACATAGATTCAAACTATGCTTTATGTAATGAATTTGACATGTCTGGAATAAAATCATAAATCAAATCAAGCTGAAATTTGATGTGTTTGTAACTCAGAGTCATCCCCAAATAGATGGCACGTTATTTCAAACTTTGGCTTAAATGGCAGCGGACACATTGTTTTTAGGGAAAGCTAATTTTAAATATGAATAAGAAATTAAGACAGGACAAATTTCAGTATGCTGTGCTGTTCACAGTTGTTAATATTACCTAAAAAGTAAGAAACCGAAGAAGGTTTCCATCGGGAGGCCACCACTTAACCCTATGATGCAGTATTCTTTTACATAGCCACTATATTAAAAATTCTGACAATCTGTTCTGGTTTTTGGTTTTGGTGTGTCACCTTAAGGTTAACAGTGACCTCCATCTGGCCACCACTTTAGAGAACTCACTGGCGGCGCCTCGGAGTATCTCAATGGCCGGCATCATATTGCAAAAGGCACTCACAAGGGACTTTCCAACTCTTCATATTTCGTTCCACAGCGCCCACCCCCCACCCCCCAAACTCAGTCTGTATATATATTCAAGGCAACAAATTAAATTGAAATGACTATTCAAAAACTACACTATTGTGTTAGTGATAAATAGCTTCGGTGTTTTAAACAATTTCACACAACAGTTACAGCGGYAAATCGATGTACATTTTCCTTTTCTCTTAAAGTTGTAAACCTAAATGTCCAAAGAAAGAAAAAAAAAAGAAATAAAAAAAAACACACCTAACTTCCTAAAACACTCCTGCAACTGTCACCAAAAATTTGGCCCCTCTGACTTCAGGAAATTGTAGCCTGGCTTTGCCAGTTCTCTAACAGTTTTTATTTGTTGCAGTAACAGTGGAAAAAAATCACAAAATACTCTCAGTTGCTTTTTACTGACTTGTTACAAATGCTGCAGTTTAATGGAAGTGCCTGACTAAATCCTACAGGCCACCTGTTTTCAAGCACCACCGATTCCATTTAATGGTCATTTCTGGGACATTTGTGCTGCTGGTTTTAAATGCTCTCAAAAGTGTCAACYCTAGAAATAATTTAGAAAAAAAGTTAAACTTTAGTAGCTTCTGTTTTGCAAAGGAAACCTAATATGCATGGTTTGCTAATCAGTTTAATTTAATGTTGAACTTTAACACAGCGGCAGCCTGTTTTTTCTGATTGTCTCTTTAGCACAAGTTAAGAAATACAGAAATCGAGGTCAACTGATGCTAATAAAAGTGCCTTTATAATGCATCTAAGTTTATAACTTTCCTGACATAAAAGGAAATTTGTGCAACCCTCGTGACTGACTAACAGGACTGTGTTGTGATTAGTTGAGTGTATTAGCAAAACTGAATTGTTATATAAAAATAAAATCTAACATAAATACAAAAGATCAACAAACACTACTCAGTTCTGAGAGCAATAGTTCAGATGTTTTTACATTGAGTTCTATGGAAAAGTTATGAACAACGAGTATCTTACCTGTTGTAGATATCTATTTGAACAATGTATATTTGGAGAAAGAGTTTAATTTTCACCGGATTGATGAGTAAACGGCTAGTCTGAGCAAGGCCAAATAGTTTTGTCTCTCAAAATAGTTGATGCAAACTCTGTTTTAGGTCGTATTCACATGTGTTAGTCCGCTAGACTTGGTTCGATTGGGGACCAAAATTGCAAGATTTGTTAAAAAAATTTTGGTGGTGCAGTTTGCATTCTCACTGCACTTTGTCAAATGAAATAATTATTGTGAACAACCTGTTCTCTCTCTCACCTGTGGTGGCACTGCACCAAGAACCGCTGAAGGAATCGACATGAAAACCCCAGAAGAAGACGTCCTTCTTCCGCTTAGCGTTCACACATGCAATCAAACCGCTCCAGAGTTTGCTTCAACGAGACATACGTTTTCAGGCGGACCAGAGTTTAATTTTTTTGGTCCACATCAAGGTTTGATTACGTGTTCACACCTCCCCAAATGAACCAGACTTTCCAGGGAAACAAACTASAGTTCAATTAAAGCAGACTGAACAGGGCTGGTGTGAATACACCCTTAGAAAGCTTTCCATCGCTCCCAGTATAGGAGTCTCAAGTATTTGTAAGCACAAATATTGGCCTCGGCAGCTAGCTTTAGCTTTTACACCAGTTTTCCATCCATATAAGGTTTTTGTGTAACCAACAGTTAACAGACCAGTGCATTATTGCCACYTTGTGTCAAACTGTAGACCTTCATGGTGCTGCTGACTTAAAAATATTGTGAATTTGATGTAATGTGTAGTTCACATGTAAACCACCACAATTGAACAAATCTGTCATCTGAAGAACCTGCAGAGTATCTTATAATCAAAAATATTTTAGCCTTAGCCAATAGTACGGTTAGGAAAATGGACCAGACCTGAGGTTGTGCTTGGTAAAATCTACATATCTGTAAATAAATATTCGGKTATGAGAATTGAATCAATATCCAGAATTTGGTTTCTCTTTTAATCATGATCTTTCAATAGTGAAGCTCCCCTGTCGCATAGCAAAGTGTGGAATTGTGAGATGGATAACCTGAAAAATAAAGGAGGTACCGGCTGCATGAGAGTGTAATGCAAGGTTCTGACAGAACGCGTTGAGAAGCCTCGCGGCACATCTAGCGCGGTGTGTTTCGAAGCGGTAGGCGCGTTTGACGTGTGTGTGGTGCGTCCAAAGCAGCCGACGCTGGAGTTGGAAAATCTGAAATTTTGCAGCTCGATGTGGAGCGTCAACCAATCAGAGAGACTCCATTATGTGACGTTGTGGCATATTTTTTTGATGGGACGGTTTCCTGAATAATGTCCACTAACCTGAGACAGACGGACCGRAGCTGTTGAGCTGAAATCGAGCGCATGTATTTGGTGCCCCGGCAGGAGATGCGGGCACCGATGCGGGTGTCAAACTGACCCTGGTGTCAAACCAAGCTAAATGTTTGAGGACACTATACTTTCTAGTTTTTCTTATCATTTTATATTGCATAAAAATATTTCATTTCCTCAAATGAATGGGGTGGCCGAAGATTATTCTATGGTTGCCAAGGCCACCATTTGCCACCCCCTGGCTCTGCCATTGCACGTAG
>NW_013952528.1:415608-421428 GCF_001266775.1 Austrofundulus limnaeus | reverse complement strand
CCGCCCCACTCACCAGAATATAAAATCCTACCCACTTGAATATCTTGTACCATAAACAGTAAGATTTACTTGTATTCCCTATTCATTTCCAGTCCAGAAAAAACACTCCTCAAAAATGACAACATTCACTATTCAAATCCCTTAGTGGTGGGGAACATGAAAATACTGCTTGTTTAAGCCTATATTTAACAGGGCCTGATCTCTACTTGTCTACTAACTGCCAAACCAGCAAGTGTTCCTATTTGATGGGCAAGGACAAAAAAAAAAAGCCTAATGTACAGTAGATGTTATTTTTCATTTTTTTAAATTTGTGAAGTATTTTACCTAAATGCAGCTATTTCTTTTTCGAGATTGTTGGAGATAAATCAGAATTAAGCCTTTGTAAACTGAGCTGTTTTAGAGTAATCAAACTAACGTACTAAACGCTTCATCCGGTGCTCTGTTATGACCAGATTAGCCACAGTAATCTGCTGCAGGGTCAATGAGGATTTTCACCAGATCAATTTTAAAACAGAGAACAYTTTTGAATATATATTTTTTCCATCCACTGAATTGTCCTTTTAGACATTTTAGTAACATTTTTACATTTGCACATTGGCCTGGAAAAAAAGCTCTTTTTTCTCATCCCCCTTTTAAAGCAGAAAGCTGCCACTCATTCACAGCAAGATACACAAATGACTCATCTGTAGGTTTCTTAACTCAATAGTCAGCTCAGGTTAAATTTAAAAAAATCTATTTTCCTAAGGAAAAACTCAACAGGAAGGTGTAAAGTGGAATTGTTAAGCAATAAGACGTTGCGTTTGCGCCACACAAACATTCATGTCGAGTTAATGAGCGATCGAAGGTAAATGACAGCGTACGACATGCATGTGTAAAGTAAACATTCCCATTCACATGTATGAATGTTCAACCCTTTGCAACACATGTCAGCATGACACGGCGCTCAGATAGATCAGACGAGACGTTTTAAGTGTTGTTTGGACAGAGCTGTTTTGGTGGCACACAGCTGCGGCCGCAGAAGGTGTTAATGCGTATCGACAGACCTGAGCGGCAAAGCTTTTAGCAGCGCAAAGATGAGCGAAAGCTATTGTGTGCAACAAAGTGTCACAGACAAAGTCGACTCATGTTTGTGCAGCATGTCTGCATTTGGATTAGGGACAAATAGAACAAAAAAAAAGCGTAACTGTAAAGCTAAATAAGTAATCTGCTTATAARATGTAATCAGGCAAGCATGTTCAGGCGTGTCCGATCTTTTTAGCCAACCCAAGAAAAGTCTCACATCTGACAAGACATTACAGTCAATAAGTATTGTCACTGGTTGAAATRTTTTAAAATGCAGTCTAAAACTGTCAAAAAAATCGAGAAGTGTTGTTGGAAAAGCTGCTGCCGGTAATTTAAAAGGGTCACCATGATAACCACACATCTGTGCCTCTCACTCCCTGATGGTTCTTGTAAGAGAAAARGTAGKCCTCAAACAAACAGTCACTGTTTGRAAACTCTATTTCTCATCTTAAAAAACTGTGAGCAGCAGCAGTCTCTGATGGTCAAATTGTGAAGTTTTATGTTTGTACAGTGTTGTATGTAGGTATGAAAGAAGACCTTTCAATTCAAAATGAAGACAAAATGTGCAGCATAAATGTAACTGAAATCTATCGAAGCTTGGGTGTGCACTTTCTGTCCTCTGAGAAGATTTGGATGAAAATGTTATGCGAAACGTTGGGAAATTTGTGTTTGGTAGATTTATTATTTGTTGTAACAATGCTTCCTGACAATAAATCTTATACTATTCTGTTAATTTCTTCTTTAAATGGTGCCATATTTGTAAGGAACATGCATTTGCGGGATGAGCAGTAGAGCTGAGTATGTGGGTTGCACACATGAAAAACATTTAGCTGCAGCTTTTGACACTTGTTTTGAGTTTCTGGTATCCYGAGGTKCTGCCAATAAGGTGCCAATCTTAATATTTATTGCAAAGAAGCATTAGCTGCATTTCCATTACAAATGTACGCAAAACTTTGTCGATATTCTGTTAATGTTGAAAAAAACACAGCTTCACAATTGTGGTGTTTTCATTAAGTAAGAAATGCTATTAAAGTCACGTGTGAATATATTTGTTCTCGCAATAAGTCATTACAAACATGGCGGCAATGGATGTAAACACAARCATAATTGCTAACACAACACTAGCGCTCATCATCAGAGGAGACGTCAGCATCTTATCGAGGCTTTCGAGCGACAAGCCCCTCATACTTGGGAGCAGCTACGTATGCTGCGTTTTTGGGAAATTGTAGTCGGTGATTTTACTACTTTCTTTTACTACTTCGGTGATTTTACTACTACTTCTACTTCCTGTTGTGTTCTTTGTCGTCATCTTTTTTGCCAGTAGAAACAGACGGCTGTTGATCACGTGACTCCCTTGACGCGAAAACAGTGTTTCCATTGCAGTTTTGCGAAACACACCTATTTCGATATCACCGAAAAACCACCTACCCCTTGTGCAAAAACATTTTGTTGAAAAAAAAGGAAGTTTTTTTCAAAATTGACGTGTTCCCACTGAGCAAATTTATTTTCGAAATTCCAATTTGTGCATTTTCATGGTCAATGGAAACGCAGCTATTGTTACAACAAAAAAGTGTTTGACAAACACATATTCTTTTCTTAATTGCTAAGTTTAAAAAAGGCATAAAAATTAAACAGATAATGTGTAAAAGGCAATAAAAATGCTGGTTCAGGCTCATAAAGTTCTTTGACTTGTTTAAAYGTTGAAATCTGATTTTCCTGTGAATAATGATTGGGCTACAAAGCTCCAAAGAGGATTTTGTCAAAATCCCATTGAAGTGTGTTGAGATTTTGTGTCTATTATCTCAATGCTTTGCAAATTTGGTCCAGGTTGTAGAATTTTGCTGCCACCAAAAGTCACAGCCCACAAATTCTGATTGAGACACACATTTTGCTGTATAATTTGCATTCTTTATCAAAGCTGCCTAGGTGTGAAAGAGGATGAAAATCATGAATAGAATAGTAATAGGCTTTTATGAATCTCGTGTTAGAACCCTTAATTTGAGTCAAAAAAGTAAAAACAACACAAAAACACAWTTTAAGGGATAATTAAGTTGTGATTTTGTGTGACAAGAGAAGACAACACTCTAGTTTTWAAAAAAAATCTTTTTATTCAAGCTTCTGCAAATACTTTAAATGCTTTGTGTCATGGAAGCAATCTTTTATTTATCATCTGTGCCACACACGTTTCATAACAGAGCTAAAGTACAACACGAGCCGCAGAGCTTGTGTCATCTCAAATAAAAATGTAGTACCCATCAAATGTGCAAAATGAAGATGGAAGGGAAATGTGCAGGCATTTATGGGTTTATGGTTTCAGTTTTTCTCCACCCTTTTTTAACCTTCTCAAAACCTCCGGGACGCCATGCTGTGCACAGACACGTTACCACCCATGCAGTGTTTGTGTCATGATGACCACTGGCTGCTGTTAGATTCATGAGTTTAATCCCTGGAAGCACTCCAAGCATCCACTTTGCTGCTGTCCTGTCCTCTCCACCAAACATCAAGCTCTTGCCTATAGCGCGAAATGCAGTGAGCCAAAAGGATGTCTGCATTTGGCATCATGTTTTATCAGGAGATCAGCCTGAGAGGAATAACCACTGCCCTTGACTGCATCATTGCTACTGAATGGCCACAGTATTTATTCATGTATTTATATATATATWTTTTGCAGTTTATTTAACAGCCTGTCGCTATTAAATAACAGTAAAAGCAAGCTGCGAGCGCTAATTCTGCCTCTTCCACTTGTTAAATTCAGCTGTGGGAGTGTGGGTTTTAAGTGCCTGTTGGTTTTTCTTTTTTTTCCCCTTGTTTTTACAGACAAGTACCATCATAAGGAAATGTCTGTAAAAGCAGCGTTGAACAGGAAGCCTCAAAGAGATGCTCATCCTCGTCTTACTTAAAAGGAAAATGACATTTATGGGGAATGGGGTTAGACAAGGGASGACATGAAGGCCAATCTCAGTAAAAACACCTGACAGCAGTGATACTTCAGGAGCGGGTTTGCAAAAAGTACTGGCAGGACTCCTCGGCCTCTGTGTTTACAGGCATCCATATTTCATTACGGCGTCTCTCACCTTGCCAGGGTCTGTGTGAAAGTGACAGTAACCATAGAGGACACGATGAGCTATGATCACATCGCCAATCCAGAGGCAATAAACCAATCCAGCCGTCCAGGTCCTCCCCTAAACATCGACTCGCCCTCCAGCATCAATTTACTTTTCACTTTACTACACTACTGTTCCCAGTTTGGAGATTGTAGCTGTCAGATTTTACCATTTATTCATTTACTTGTCTGCAAAGTTGTAGAGTAAAACAACGTGTGAATGAGCATTTAAACTAGAATGTTCCTCTCATTTTTATTCTTATTTTTTTGTTGTAGCGGGCCGTTTTAAGCCTTCTGGATCCAATTAAAACTTACATTACAGTTTAAAAATAATTTGATTTCTTCATCGGTTCATTCGCAAAACAGGACTTTAAAAACCTGATATTTGGGCCAAGGCTGCATGAGAGATTGGCGCCAACCCACCCAGCTGCCCTGCGACTCAAAAAGGAACAAAAAAAAAAAAACGGAAAGAAAATGGATGGATGAATGATAAACGATGACACACACCTACTTTAGATTTAGTTAAATTAAAATCTTCTTATGTTGATATAATGTTCATGTCTTGTTGGTGCTCTTCTGAGTTTTTACAGCATCAGTATGATGTATTAGACTGTGGGAAAATAAACCATGTTCACAGTAATGAGAGAATGTGCCAACTGAGAGCAATAGCATGCCTAATTTGTGTTTATAGACAATGATGAAGCACATGGGGTCTAATTTTCTGCAGCAAATGGAATAGGATCATTAAACAGTAAAACAATCTCTTATAGAATGTTGTTAACAAAACCCTATATTTCAAACATGAGTGAAATTAAACTTTTTTTTTGAAAATATACAGGTATTCCAGTGAGCATTTACCTTCCAGAAAACTTAAAAAAATCCAAATTGTCTGTAAATCATGTGTATTTGTTTATTTCTGAATCAGAGATGAATCCATTAACATATGGGGTTGGTGTGCTCAGTCCTCAGAGTTACAGATGGTTGCGTTGAATCCCTGTCTGCAGGGGGACACGGGGACCTTGATGGACTGACCCAAATGGCAAAATCTACAAGCCCTGTAGTTCCAGTATCTATGGGTTCCATTTAAGTGTTCAGCTTGACCCGTTGTGTCAGACAATGCTATCCTGTTGGCAATCATGCAGTACCCAAGAAAGAACATCATGTGCAGTGTAGGACATGGAAAAGCACTAATGGAAGCCTCTGAAAGGAGATACTGAGATGGACTTACCAATGGGAATCCTGGAAACAGAAAATAAATAAATAAATAAAACGGCAAACAAACAAGTTTTAAAGTGAAAAGTAATCCTCAGGTTACAAGAAATAAAATCCTCTCMGTTTAGACATGTACCTACCTGACTGGTAATTCAAAGCCAGCCTGGTTGTTGCATTTAGCCAGAGAATAATGTAAAATGTACGAGCAAAAATTCCTTCTCATTCTTGTTTAAGCACAAGGACTCTGATTTAAAAAGGCATCTGTTTCTGGACAGAAAAATAAAAATAAAATCACTTGAACAATGTACAATGAGCAAGTACAACCTCAGTGGTGTTGCAATATAGAGTAAGCTGCATTTCTCTGTGTTTTTAAATATTTTTATTGCTCACATTTCAAAACTCTTTATATGTTTAAAACAATAATTTTTTTTCTGAATATTGAC
>NW_013952528.1:409227-415330 GCF_001266775.1 Austrofundulus limnaeus | reverse complement strand
CTGTTTTGCGCGTGCGCTATGATGCAGTTTACTTGGCATCTGAAAAGAGCTTCACTGAGTGAGAAGTAGTGGAGCTCAGCAGACACTTTAAGTTCCACTTTCACTCATTTGCTTTGTTACTGCCGACAGCCTGCAGGAGTCATGGGCGGAGTGTGTGGGGTGGGGAGATGTGCTCCATGATGAGGAAGTTTGGCTTATTTGGATTTGTTGTTTTTGTTTTTGTGTGTTTATTTTATTTTTTTGCTGCTGTCTTGGCCGGGTCACTCTTGGAAAAGAGGTTTTAAATCTCAATGAGTCTTTTTCCTGGTTAAATAAAGGATACTACTACTACTACTACTACTACTACTACTACTACTACTACTATTACTACTACTACTACTACTATTACTACTACTACTACCACTACTACTACTACTACTACTACTATTACTACTACTTAAAGACACGTCCCAGAGGCGTTCCTGGTACCAAAAGGCGTTCCTGATCCCCACCTGTTGTTTTGCTCCTCAGCGTGGCTGCCTAAAAACGCTGCAGGATTTCTCAAACATGCATGAATGAGTCAAAGCAAGGCTTTGGGCATGTTTTTGATGAGAGAATAACATTATAACATGATATRAAACTCAAAAAAGTTGATTTTACATGATATTGCCCCTTTAAGATAGTTATAARCCTCAAAACAAGTTCAAAAACACTTTGTGTTTGGATTTAAGACTGTAAGACTTAAGCCTGTGTGTACATTTTACATGATTGTGTGTGATGTTGCTTGAATTCAAAATGATCAGTGTCATTTTCTTTATGAAAAGTGTCACATTTTGACTAAAGAAAGACAAAAWTGAGAGGAAGATGCATWGCACATTTTGATTTGGAGTTTGTGATTTTTTTTTAGTTAGTGTATACCTAACACCTGGGTTCTAGTTCTATTATTTTGACAAGCCAATCATATTTCATCTTTTTCTAAGGCTCTCTTGAATGATGACTGGGATACAATGTAAAAAATAAGTAAAAATCAGTCAGAACAAGGATGGTGTTTGTGTGGTTTTGGTGACGTCAGCAGGAGTGCATGACTAACTGTAGTTATCAAGTCGTCACTGCTGAGATCACAGCATTACCAACRTGGAAACAACCTAGCGCAGATGTGATACCTGTGGTGGTTTTTCTGGGCTTGTTTGGTGTTGTTTTTTTTAGTATGCAGCTGAATCCTGATACAGTCTGAAAGTTGTGCCAGTACAGGGATCAAAGTGTAGTGAGGTTGTAATCTTAGGTAATATCTTTGAGAGAACATGCTGCTAATGGATAGAGTGTGGTAAGGGGACAGGAGAGCATTCCGGGAATGTTGAAAACAACAGGGAAAATGAGCTTAGCACCAGCATCACAAATGCCTTCACACTGAAGGAGGTTTATCAGATTTGCCACAATCAGCTTGATTGAATCTCATAGGTTGCAGAGAGCATTGCAAGGTTGTCATCCAGCTAACGAAACATCATCAGTATCTGGCAGTACAAACATGTTTTACACACTGAAGACAATAGAATGATGCACATTGTGTGTAAGAGCTCTCACAGTCTGTAGCTCTTTAAAGCTACAGGGGCTGCAGCATACTGCCATTGTTGCCAACTCCTCTGTTCAAAAAGTCACCATTGACTGTCCTAAAAGCCACTAAAAGGTGTTAAATGACAACATCACCTATTGTGCATATTTGGACATCCATCCATCCATCCATCCATCCATCCATCCATCCATCCATCCATCCATCCATCCATCCATCCATCCATCCATCCATCTGCTTATCTGGGGTCGGGTCATGGGGGGCAGCTGCCTAAGTTGAGAGACCCAGACTTCCCTCTCCCCAGACACTTGGGCCAGCTCATCTGGGGGAATCCCAAGGTGTTCCCAGGCCAGCTGAGAAACATAGTCCCTCCAGCGTGTCCTGGGTCTTCCTCTGGGCCTCCTCCCAGTGGGACGTGCCCAGAACACCTCACCAGGGAGGCGTCCAGGAGGCATCCTAACCAGATGCCTGAGCCACCTCAACTGGCTCCTCTTGATGTGGAGGAGCAGCGGCTCTACTGAGTCCCTCCTGGATGACCGAGCTTCTCACCGTATCACTAAGGGAGAGGCCAGACACCCTGCGGAGGAAACTCATTTTCGGCCGCTTGTATCCATGATCTCGTTCTTTCGGTCACAACCCAAAGCTCGTGACCAAAGATGTAGATGGGAACATAGACTGACCGGTATATCGAGAACTTCACACTTTGGCTCAGCTCTTGCTTCACTACGAAAGACCGGTACAGCGCCCGCATCACTGCAGACACAGCACCAACCCGCCTGTCGATCTCCCGCYCCATTCTTCCCTCGTTCATGAACAAGACCCTGAGATACTTATACTCCTCCGCTTGGGGCAGGACCTCCTCCCCGACTCGGAGGAGGCACGCTACTCTTTTCCAGCTCAAGACCATGGTCTCAGATTCGGAGGCACTGATCTTCATCCCGGCCGCATTTTGGACATTTGCTAATAATTGTGATCTAGGCTGTAAGAAAGAATATTAAGGAAAAGAAAAGTGAGTTTAGAACAATAAATTAACTTAATCAAATAATTCCATGACTTTAATGCTTAAATCCACATTACACAAATAAATTTTATAGGAATATCAAATTCAACCAAAAGACTTTAGAGGCATACAGGGTGGACGAGATGAAGAAGTGATTGAGGCTGTGAGTCAGATGCAGCCAGGCCCAGAGATTTATTTAAAAAAAACATTCCGCTTTTGAAATGCCTCTTTAATGCTCCATCTGAATTGTCGAAAACAGCTCTCATTACAGTTGCGCGATGAAAATCGCATCATTCTGTACGCAGCTTCGAACCTGATACCCCTTCTTGTCACAACCCACTAGGAGAACTTTTACCTCCTTCACAAAATAACTTGGTTTGTGATTGGTCAGAAGTTCATGGGTCTGTTTTTTTTGTTACTATGTATACAAACACCTAGCAAGTCTTGGCTCAATTTTCTTTGAGAGTTTGTGCAAATAGAGGGGAAATCATTTGTCATTTTTAATAAACCAACCAACCAATTATAGTCTCTTAGTTAAAAAAAAAAAATAGAAGCTAACAGTATCAGTGACGACAAAAGTTACAAATTATTTTTTCCAAAAACAATTTGCTGAATTTCTACATTAGGATTGACCTGATTTATTGTGTGTTTCATTTTGTGGGTGAGACTTTGAGGCGTGCTGTGGCACAACCCCCTAAAAAAAAGGGAAATCAATAAGTCTCCTTTTAGACATACGGCCTCCTATAAACAATCCCAGAAAGAGATCAATATGCTACAGCAAAGTGAACAAGAGAGCACACAGGAGTCAGGCACCCGAGCAGCCCTGCATCACAGATATCACAGCCTTCTTTAAAGAGAACCAGATACAGTGTTGTTCTTCGGGGGCAAAGATAAGTTTTTTTATTTATCAACTTAGCTCCTCGACTCCCAGTAGAAACAAATCAGCAGGAAAAGGTTTGAATTGTTGTACTTGGAGGAATCCGTGGCATAAAAATGTACAGCGCGACAATTAATGCAGCCTCTTTTCTGCAAGTTTGAAGGGGAACACTTGCCTCAGCCGATGGGATTTTTTTTCCCTTCCTGTYATTTTCAGCTGAGATAAAGCAACACTTAAGGAAATAATACAGTCGCAGGCTTGTTTACAGCCCAAACACTGTACATTGTGTTCTTATCTTGAATAAGTGCACTGTTTCCAGGAGCCTCCAGTTAAAACAGCTGATGGTCACAAGTTTTAAACTACTTGGTGGATTATTTTCTCCAAAACCCCTTCAATTTGCTTTGACATAACAACCGGATTTATATTTCTTTTGAATGCTGACAAAGCTACCTGACTAAAAAACAACAAAATACAGGAGAGATGAATGGCTTTCCTGTCCAGAAAATACAAAAAAAAAGAAAAAGAAAAACAGAATAGTCTTACAGGATGAAATTGCTATAATTTTGCAAGAACAGCTGAAGTAAAAGCTGGAACTAGCGTTTGCTCGACACAGCCGAGCTAAAACAGAGCCGTTCGGAAATCTCATTTTCTCTAAAAGCACTGGAAGAAATTTGGAAACGCTCATTTCACCACTTTCCTCCTCCAAAGTTAGTGCTGAAAATAAGTGCAGCGTGAACTGTTAGCGAGCTTTTCACACAGAGAGGAATGTCTCCGCGCTCCTCTAATGACGGTGGAACATGCAACAGGATCCTTAGTACATGCAGAAAGAAGACGCTTACCGCAGTGTGAAGACCCTGTAGGGTGCAATTAAAGCCTCGTACGTTTCCTTTCGCTTTTAATTCTGCTGCCGAACTGATCTGGGCGAGAACAATATGCACAGGTGTAATAATGTCACTTTGCTGATAGTGTTTGGTTGCGGGGAAATTGTCTGTGTTGAAGGTTTCAAGGGGTTATCAAGACAAACCGTGGTCAGCCAGGAACACGTGTGATAAAAAAATGTTTTTAAGGGTCTGTGACAGACWGTGTGACTTATCATTAAAAGTTTAAGGTAAAAGCAACAGAATGCACCCGTGTTACATTCAGTCATATCCAGAGGTTATTTTTTTAAGAGCCTTTGTGGACAGTTATAATTTAGCAGCTGGTGGCTTCACTGTGTGACTTAGACAGATAGTTCAGATCAGTTTCAGATCTGCTGAGGTGGGCTTCTATGAAAAACGTTTATGTCATAGATAGCTTCAGCTGTTTAGTTTGGAGAATCAGTTCAGTTCTTACCAGATTGATGAGCTGRTGGCTAGTCTGGACAGGGCCAAGACAAAAGTAGTAAACCTGCCATCTAAACATAATTTTAAACACTTTAAATCTTGCAACCACTGCCAGTTTAGCTTTACACAATTATTAAGGTGGAATAATTGCAATTGGCTGAAGCAAAAGTGCAAATTAAAGGCAAATAACCATGCAATGACAAATTAAAACCAATGTAATGCTAGAAAACAGCATTCACATGAATCACTGTGAAATTTTGGTGAYTGAAGTTGAGGATTGCTGGGTCTTAACCCTCTTGCTGCCCTTGGGTCAAAACGACCCACGAGGCCTCAGTGTGTGGTTCATTTTGACCCAAGGGCAGCAAGAGGGTTAAGACCCAGCAATCGTCTTAGGCCTTAGCCCCAGCTTGTCAGTCTGGTCAGAATAAACTCTTTTTTGTTCTCCAAACTGAGGTGATTCAAGAGGCTATCTAGAACAGGTGTTTAATTCTTCAGAACCTTTGCACCAGTGGTGGGAACAGTTCCCCTAAAGCGCTAATAMGGGAACTAATTTCCTGATTAGTGCTTTAGGGCTTTTGCTAATTTTAAAATTTATTAGTGGATTAGCACTTGCTAAATTTATAGGCTAAATTTAGAAGCACTAAATAAGGTCAATAAATGTTATTGATCAGCGTTACTGTAATGTTAACAGCTGATGGTGAAAACTGTCACACATTTTATTCATATGTGTGTCATTTATCCACCAGGTGACAAA
The DNA here is from genome assembly GCF_001266775.1 of Austrofundulus limnaeus. Lineage (NCBI taxonomy): Eukaryota > Metazoa > Chordata > Actinopteri > Cyprinodontiformes > Rivulidae > Austrofundulus > Austrofundulus limnaeus. Next base: position 409,831 of record NW_013952528.1, on the reverse strand, counting down.
TTGACAATATAGGAACTCAAATACAACCRTGGGATGTCAGTGATAAGTTGTAAGTGAGCAGCATAGMAATATGTGACTCACGTTGYCTGTTGAAGAATGTTCACGGGTTGACTGAGTTATTAGTGCTTTAGAATTAGCTTTTGCTAAAACTTTCAGTGCGTTAGTGCTTTAGAACTAGGGGAMCTAAATATGTGAGTTAGTGTTTTAGGGCTAGTGGAATTAATTTTTAGATTAGTGCTGCCCACCACTGCTTTGCACAAAACATTTCTTAKAAAGATGTGGACTACAGTAGCTCGGCGGTCAATGCCGCAAATTTGCAAACCAGAGGCCGCAGGTTGGATCCCGTGTTGCGTCAGAAAATGTGTGTATCCCTACTGCGATGGCGCCTGCAGAATGGAGCAGCCAAAAGAACAACATCATTATTTCAAATGATCTGAACTACCAGTAAATTGCGCAAAACATAAGCATTCTAAAATGTAAAATAAATAAATAAAAATAACCTGGAAGGTACATGGTGTTAATTAAAAAAAAAATTGCTCTTGAGAAAAATGAGCATTTTTTTTAGTAAAGTTATGCCATTACTAAAACAAATGTAGCATATATA
>NW_013952528.1:405762-406857 GCF_001266775.1 Austrofundulus limnaeus | reverse complement strand
ATCTGGTGAAAATTTCATGTCATTAGCACCTCTAGTAATATATTTACTGAGAAAAATGGTGACGTGTTCAATACTTATTTTACCCGCTGTATTCTCAGCACCTGCAGAACTGGAACTGCATCCATGTCACCACCTCCTCTCAGGAGACTAGCTTGTAAACAGTGTTTAAACAAAGTGATGATTTTACACCGACTCCTGCTGGCTGTGATGGACCACACTTACTGGCTGTTCTAAAATAATCAGGCTAGTTTATTATCTTTGACTGGACTTTGGAGGTCATTCCCACACAGCAGGGCTCTGTGAGGTGCCAGCTGTCAACAGGACAGGCATAATCAGTCAGATTTGCCTCTTCTCCTGTATGACTTGTTGCAGTCAGTTTCAGAGCTTCCATATGAGACGTTTGGTCAATTAAAGTGTTTTTTGTTCTCCAAAATTGGTCTTGTGTAAAATGGATCCAAAGATGATTTGGACCCACTTATTTAGAATTATTTCGAAGCAGATTTTTATAGCTGAAATATAAAGTGTTTTGGATCTGGTCCAGAAAATCTAGGTCTGCTTACTTTATGGTTAAGTGCCTATATCAGGGGCTGGGGATTAGATTATATCGACTGACAGCACATAATCAATAAGAATTTCAAACCATTGACAAATCAGGTCTGTCTTTTTTGGAACACTAAAAGCTGTGTATTGAGTTCTAAAAAGCTGGTACTACACCAGAACCAAACCTTTGTTGATTCTGGAAACGGACTTGCTTCTGAAATGAGGAAACTGGCTGTGATAAATGCATAGCTGTGGGTCAATTCAAGGGTTGCAGCCTACGTAGGGCACATTTGTCGACTGCTTACGTCACTACACTGCCACATTTTCTTCATTTAATCTCAGAAGTGTATTGCAGCTGATTTAACCATAAATGTGGGGGTGGGGCAGCCAAGGTGGGTGCAAAAATGATGACATATTGTGGGTGCAAGTAGAAAAATATAGGCAAGCACGATTTGGCAGAAATATAAATTGACTTAGAGCCTTTTACAAAGACAGAGTGGAATTCCAATTTTGCAGATACCACAGCTGCTTAAAGTCATCAGTATAGTTTTTTAT